>NC_056533.1:3475000-3775000 GCF_910596095.1 Thunnus maccoyii | reverse complement strand
GTCATATATATATATATATATGTGTGTGTGTGTGTGTGTGTGTGTGTGTGTGTGTGTGTGTGTGTGTGTGTGTGTGTGTATGGGATGTGCAGAGGGCCCAGTATTTGTATTTGTATCTGTATTTGTTGATGCAGCAAAATTATTTGTATTTGTATTTGTATTTGAATAAAAGTGGAGGCTTAAAAATACTGTTTTTGTTTTTATTATGCTTTTAATTTTACAAAATTAAAGTGTTACAATAAGTGGTCATAAACAAACTACCTTATGAAGGAGGTCCCCATAACAGGTCTTGAACTGGAGTCTCCCAGATCATAGATGACTGTGTTGACTACTGAGCTAAAACTTTACTCATCGCCTCATTGCAGACAGACCTCTATCTATTTATACACCTATAACACAGAGACAGCACACTGTGTAACGTATAGGGAAGAACTTCAAAGGCGAGTCTTGCTTTGCACTTTTCATTTATTGCCTCTTTTTTACAACCTAACTTTGTGGAAAGGAGAAGGGGAACAACAGGTTATGGAGTATGAAGTGTGTCAGTAGCTCAGCTGCTCACTGATGTCCATTGTAGGAAATGTGTGTCATGTAGCAGGTGGATGTGATTCCTCTCGTTGAGACCTGCTGATAGATGTAACAGTGGAGCAGAGGACAGAGACTGAGATAGCGATGTAACCGACCTGTGCGCTGCTATTGGACATGTTTTTGTTTTTTTCTTCCCAAAAACAAATAATTTTTAAAATATTTGTATGAAACAAATATTTGTGAAAAACCCACTATTTGTGCTTTGCTGAACAATGTATTTGTATTCGGGCACATATATATATATATATATATATATATATATATATATTAGGGGAGTGTTAGCACTGTTTGGGAGTAGCAGCTGTTCATAGGAAGTTGGGGAAGTTCACCTTTGTGTGAACAATCCACACAAAGACTTCCATCTGACATGTTTTCAAATGGTATGTTTTACAAGAGAGAATGCTGAATGCTGTGTTTTTATATATCATGGACTTCTGCTTTATGTACCTATGCATAAACTTGTGTGTGGATTTGGTGTCAAATCAATAATTCTCAAAGACCAGCCCCTGACAGCACATTCAGTTAAGCAGCCTCTCTCATCATTTCTGCTGTACATTAAAGCTGAGTATCCCCTCTGTCTACCAGCATGCAGTGAAGATTTTACTGCTCTTCCCAATCACACACCTTTATGAAGCAGTTTTCTTCTTTATGTCAGACACAAAAGCATGTGAGTAGAATGGATATGAGAAACAACCCCACTCCACTACATTTTTTTCATGTAGTGTTTCTCAGTGGTGAGTGGTGGGGTGAGGTTATTAGAGGCATTGATAGCTTAATAAAATCTCGCTCTCTTTCTTCACCCCCCCCCCCCCCCCAACCAGTGACCAGTGACTGGCATTTTATCCTCTCAGCTTTGCATGACCAGAACCTACCACCTACTCAGGTAAGCATAG
Source organism: Thunnus maccoyii (assembly GCF_910596095.1). Lineage (NCBI taxonomy): Eukaryota > Metazoa > Chordata > Actinopteri > Scombriformes > Scombridae > Thunnus > Thunnus maccoyii. The sequence goes on along the minus strand of NC_056533.1, from coordinate 3,773,522 downwards.
GGTGAGCTAGATAGATACAAAGAATTAACAAGATAACACAATAACAAAGTGCATTAATTTAAATTTCCTCAGTTACTGTTGTCCATTTTAATAAACACAATAAAACATAAATTATGTAATTTTGTCCTTATGGGTGTGTGGGTTTTACAACCTCTTTGAGTTATATATTGTCTGTTATTAATGATTTTTACCAATAAAAAAATACAACATAATTTACTATAGAACAGTTCAACCCTTCCTGCCACAACGTCAGAGCTCAATCACCTACAAGGTGGGTTTCCATCCACCCTTTTTTATGCACTTTTCAATTTGCGCATAAAAAAACATGAGTGAAAATGCTGGAAATTCCAAAAAAAGTTTAAATATCAAAAAAAAAAGGTTTAACACTTGGATGAGGTGATAAAGTTCACGTATCGATAAAAGCTAAATGTGAGAAAGTGCAATGGAAATAGATTTAGTGAAAAAATGATGTCATACAGGAAGCATGTGACTTAAATTTCCCTAAGCTCTCTTCTCCATCTCCGGGCAGCATTCAATACGTGTCTGTATAACTGACACAGTTATCAAAACGCTTCCAAAAGCAATAAACTGTCGTGTTGCTGTTCTCTCAATCATGCTCTCCATCACCAGGATGTGTATCACGTTTTCCATCGCTTCAGCTTTGACTGTCACTCTGTTAATGATGTCATCACGTTGCTTCATCTTCTTCTTTTTGTGGTTTACTGCACTCGACAGGAGAATGGATGGACATTTGGATGGAAACCTGGCTACAGTTTAGAGGATCTGGTGATGTACATCTGTTTCCACTATCACTGATTGAGATACACCAACATCACAGCAATTACAACAAAAACACATCATACAGCACGCAACTTAAACAAGCTTGTCTGCTGTAATAAAAAATAAAAAAAACTCAAGGTTCACTTACTTAGTAATTCCCGAAGCTTTCAGCCATATCTCATGGCCTTCTTGAGTGAATGGCACTTCATGAGGACAGGTGTCATCATGACCTAAGTACAAGTGGCCCTGTATGAAGGCAGATCTTTACATTTGTCTGTGTTCAAGGATGGTTTTTGGCATCAGTAAGATTTAATTAAAAGCTTTGGAAAAAGATAGTTAGACCTTGAGTTAAGATTATTATTTTGTCAAATAAAGGACATGGTTCAAATGTAAAACTGTGAGGGATACCACTGACAGCAACAACAACTACATGCCTATAACAGGAGTAAAACAAGTCTAAGAGTCTACAGCCAAGCATCTCTGTGAGGCTGCTGTAGATAAATGCATCAGCATCAGCATGCTAGCATGCTCACAATGATGCTAGCATGTTGATGTTTAGCAGGTATAATGTTTACCATGTTCACCTTGCTGGTTTAGCATGTTAGCATGCTAACATTTGCTGGTTAGCACTAAACACAAAGTACAGCTGAGGCTGATGGGAGTGTTGTTAGTTTTTTGGTATTTAGTCATCAACCAAAGTATTAGACAAAATTAAATTTTGACTTGATGATGGTGCTAGATAAGAAGTCAGCAGATCAAAGTAATTACAATCCACACTTTGCCAACCATGCTGCTAGCATGGCTAAAAATATCAAAATCACCTGGATGACACAGCAGAGATTGTTTTCTTTAGAGAAATATTGCTCGTTATAGTGATTACATAGAGTATAGAGCAGGAACATGGACAAGTGTTGTATAGTTTTTCTATGGACATTAATTTTGACATTCTGTCAAAAGTCATTTTCAATCCACATTATCTTAAGCTCAGTTTTATAAAACTTTGTTGTTGTTGTTTTCCTCAGATGGATAATGCAGCCTTCCATCACTTAGGGCGTTTTCACACCTGCCTGAGTTTGTTTAATCATCACCTGTGTTTTGGTCCTGTTGTTTTATAATCTAAGTATCTTTAAGAACACTAATCGCTTTGCATGATCGTTAATATAAAGGGCGGCTGTGGCTCAGGAGGTAGAACGGGTCATCCACTAATCGGAAGATCAGCGGTTCGATTCACGGCTCCTCCAGTCCACATGTCGATGTGTCCTTGGGCAAGACACTTAACCCCGAATTGCTCCTAATGGCTGTGCCATCAGTGTGTGGATGTGTATGAATGATTAGATTGCCTCGGATGGGCAGGTTGGGACCTTGCATGGTAGCCCCTGTACCATTCAGCGTATGAATGAGTGTGAATGGGCAAATGTGATTCGTAGTGTAAAAAGCGCTTTGAGTGGTCGTAAGACTAGAAAGGCGCTATACAAGTACAGTCCATTTACCATAAATCAGTCTAAATTGACACTGAAAATGAGTATTAAAAGAAAATATTTGCATATCTGGGTGGTGTGATATTATTATAAAACAACATTCATCACCTAATATGATAACCCATGTTATTTAAATGACCAAAGTAGCCTAAATACTACAAATGGGCAATAATAAGCCATAATAATAACAATAACTGCACTTATAGGTGATTTAATGTCGCAACAAAATCAACACAACAAAGTCAAGCACACAATTTCACCTAATCGATTATTAATTTAGGCATTTCAACAATGTGTGAGGCTGATGGGGGGTGTCCCGCAGGCCATCATCCTGCTGCCCGACTCTACTGCACAGACTCTGGCTCCAAATGATGTCACACAAGAAAAATGGCAGCTCCCGGAAAGGAGATATTTTGGCTTCACTTTTGCATAGCGGCAGGAGCGATAGTTGTCTATATTTATGTACAGTCAATGGTAGGTAAACGCAAGTGTCTATTACACTGTATGCTGGTGTGTGTGTGTGTCGGTGTCACTAGTGTCAGTTATATGTGGGATGATGCCGATGTGAAACTGTAGCAGGGTAAATTAAAGTGTGGCGGCCCAACACATTGTTCTCTAGACGTTGCCTTGAAGTGCGTTCAAATGTGCCATTCTGCTCGCACGTTTTGGCCTGGCATATGGCCCAAACGATGACCGCAATTATGAAGAAATGCAAATTCTGCCGATGGTCCATTTTGGATAGTTATCCCAGAAGGAAAACAACCTCTCCTTTCTCCCCCCCGCCAAATCCACGAGATTTCTGACTAATGGACAGACCGACAGCTCCCATGTGGCTTTTGTTGATACATTTTGGTTCGCTTAAAATTTTGCTATGTGAAACCAAACCGAACCAAAGGGAAAATGCAACAAAGTAGCAACTCAACCACCGATGCAGACCAAAGCAAATGAACTATAGGTGTGAAAACGCCCTTAGTTTGTCTCTATCCAAAACAAAAGATGTGAGAGTTTTTCACACAATGCTGCCAATAATTTCTGGTACAAAGAATAATAGGAGGGGAGGGATGTGAAGCTGAGGTTCCTACTGAAGAGTGCAGTAATTACAGCACTTTAGAGCTGCGCTGAGATTGAGTAATAAAGAGCGTTGCGGCTAATTCATGGTAAACACATGCACACACACTTATACACACACATACACAGATGTTATTGCTCTCTGGGAGAATGAGTCAGTCTGGCCAGGAGAGAAAAGAGAGGAGGTAAACAAATAAATGACAAACAAAGGGATGCAGGGGTTGCAAATGACTGGACTAGAGGGGCGGGAGAGAAGTTGAAGATAGGAGTCGGATGGGAAGAAGAAAGTCATTAGATAGAGGACGTGTAAAGGAGTGTTGTCTGCCCTATCAAGTTAGATTCCTGCTGTTCCTGCATGGCTTCAAAGTCAGCAAGATGAAATGAAGTGAGCGGGGGAGGAAGATGAGGGAGAAGTAAAGGGAGGTGGAAGAGGAAGGTGGAAAGGTTAGAGTTGTAATTAACCTTCAGAGTCAGCATCACTCTGGAAAAAACAGCCCAACTCTCTGTAAGAGTACAGCTTTGTTTAACCTTGTCTGTAGCTTTCTCTGCACTTTGTTCCTCTCCTTGAAGATACTAGACTGTGTCACTACTGAGGGAAAGGTTTAGTTTAGGAGGTTCAGATTTATTTTCTATTCCACTTCTTCTTTTCACCTGCCTTGAACTTATGTCATCTGCTTTTGAATTTATTCACATTCAGTCAATCTCAGAATGCTTTTAAATCCAAACTAAAAAACTTTTACTCTATGTACTTCCAGTTTCAGCACACAGTAACAGCGTACATTTAGATGGTATGACATTTACAGTATAAGCAGGGGGATGATTTATATCAGTTTACTCAGTGCTGTAAACTATTTTAATCAGCACATCAATAATGGATCCATATAAATTGTCCGATGTTGCTCATAGCTCCATGATAGGACACAAAACCTAATAGTTGTTTTAATTAATATTTCGACACTTTGGGAAATACACTCATTCACTTTCTTTCTGAGTCAGAGACAATTTGCCATATTTGTGGACAAGTCCACCAGTCTTGCCTAGCTAAATTGCATATTGAGATCCAATTACAATGTGGGCGCAATTGATATAACAAGAATGCACTTTAATACCAGACAATATATACAATTACAGATTACACGTTAATACCAGATGTAAATGGAGCCCAAGAGTCTGAAGCCATGCTAGCATTTCAATCACAGCAGAGGTTGGACATTGTACTAATGGGGACCTAGAAACAAACCAGTACTCCCATGCTGGTGTAAAACTACTTGACCCCAAGAACCCCAAAAACACAACTTTATTTAGGAAAAGGCACCATGTGAGGATAAGAAAAAATAAAATATAATGGCGGTAAAACCATAGACTGTATAAAAATATGGACATAGTTACCGTGACGTTACCCGTTGGTCGCCATCTTGGCAGTGCGTGATGCTGCCTAACACCTAGCCAATCAAAAATGGGCAAAGAGGCGAGCCGAATGACTGAAACAAGCCACCTAGCGGCTGGTGGACCTGTCACTCAAAGCAGCCATGTCCTTCATTATGCATAACTTTACAGCTTAATAAAACTTAAACATGGGGGTCAATGGGGAATGACTCACTTTTTTAGGTTTACTGCAGGTGCAATAAACCTACATACGACTACCAGGAATACCTCACTGCAGCTCAGCAATAAACATATTCCAAAAAGAATGTAGAAGAAAAGACTAACTTTGGAAGTTTCCTTGATTTGGTTTACTCTGCTGAAGTGTCATATTACTGTAGCTTTTGAGAACATTTTACCACAAAGCAAGGACTGTGGATTTTGTCCCCAGTCTCTTATGTTGGAGTCATGCTACACAGGGATCGCTTCACGGCCTGTATGGAGATGAATAATGAGAACCTGTAACTCTCTTCTTTGCTTCTACTTACAATGTACATACAGCATGTGAGTGAAGTACTAAGATAGATTTCAATCTTCATGTCTAATAGTCTATCGTGAGCAGATGCCCATATAAAGATATGAGATAAATATGACTACCTCCATTATAGCTCCTCTGTTGCTCAGTTTACTATAATCATCCGGCTACATTTTGGATCTCTACTCTGAGCTTTGGACGCTCCATCTACCCATTATCCTGCTGCCCACATGCACAATCACACACACCTCCAAGTACCCTCTGAACACCTTTAAACATTGTTTGGGTCTCACAGGCATCAGCTTAGTGATGTTTTTTTTTATTTATCTGTTTATTTCTCAGTAAAAATGGGCTGAATGGGGCAGTCAGCGCCATCTGTTACTGTTGAGGCTGATAGCTGCTCTCATGGGCTGGGACTGAGGTCCACTCTGCTGACACACACACACACACACATACACACACACACACACACACACACACACACGCACACCTTTTGTAACGGGACAGTAGCAGTTTTTGCTGTGTTACACATGTACCCACACAGACCAGCACACACACATACAAACATTTCAGTCTGAGCTAATATGTAATTTAACATCACAATAGTAATACTACTTAAAAGTTTGGTAATCTGTCAACTCAGATCAAATCAGAAGTGAGGAGTTCAGGGGTTACTTTGGATTCTGATCACCCGAACCCAATCAGTATTACTGAAACAGCTTCTTTGATTTGAAAAACATTGCTTTGACCCTTTTTGACCGCAAATATGCAGAAAATATTTAATGCATTATTCTTAGCTGATCCAGAACTCTGCAGCACATTACGTCAGTTTTAGCTAAGCTGCACTGGCTTCCAGTATCTTTTAGAATGGCTTTGAAAGTTTTGCTAATTCTGGTAAACGTTCTTGAATCGTAAAGGTTTGTTATCTTATCCTGTGTACTTGTTCATTATTTAATTTCAATGTTTGCATACACATTGACAATTCTACCCACAGGGCTTAAACTTGAGACTAAAATTTCAGATGCTTTAAGCTCTTAAAGCCTTTTCAGCTTCATCTTTAACTGTCACTTGAACTGCTTTACAACATCTCGCAACAATTTACATTTTGAAACCTTTTTACAGAGTGTACACCTGCAATTTTTCATTTTTATCCTTTTCATTTTTTTCTGTTCTTTTTTTGTGTGAAGCACATTGAATTGCATTGAATGCATGAATAGTGGAATATAAATGAAATGTTTTTTACTGTCATTTATTTTCATCATATGAATACATCAGAATATTCAACCCAGTCTCACAAATAACACAACTTTACACTAAAGTAAAATCATGTTATTTGTACGCAGATTGAAGAGACTGGGCTGGAATATTTCAGGGTTTTGTCAAGCCTTTTCATGAACGTTTGTTAATTCCAGTTGTTAATTGTGCAGATCTTTGGCTTCTGGATAAGTGTGATGTAACATATGATTTAGGGCCATAATCTGTTCTTAATTTTTGATTTCAACAGAATACATGTTCTCTGAAGATTTTTTTCCCTTTACCTTAATTCTGCTCACTAAGTAATACCTTGATTGCTCTCTGCTGAGGTGAAATGAAGAGGAAGGAAATGAAAGCTGAAGGGTGAAGAGGTGGGCAGTCTGAAACTGTGTGGAAGAGACAGAGTAGCATCTCTCGGCAGTGTGCTATTACTTTCCCCAGAAACACTTAGAAAATATTTTTTTATTTCAATTTCTGCCATAATGTAATGGCAACCAATCAAAACAGTGCTCTCACTTTTTTATTTGCGCTTATCTAAAACCCATACTCCATCTTCTGATTTGTTTTCCTTATTGCCCTATCACGCTTAGCTGTGTAGATGGCAAATGGTAGAAATGACTTGGGCTGGAGTATCCCCAAATCGATTTTCTCAGACAGAAATGCATTTCCATTCTGGGCAGAGCTACAGCAGGAAAAGTGAGTGGTGGCACATGGAACAGAAAGAGGTGGCTGTGATTCACTGGTAAGCAAACCTGGATTCAGTGCATTCAATTTTTTTTTGTTTTTTACAGTGATAGAGATGATAGATAGGGGGGGATATAATATGTGAAAATTGAGATTCAGTAGTTTTAAGGCACAATCAGTATTTCTGACAATATTAGTATTTCTCAGGAAATGTGCTTCAGCATAAATCTGGCAATGTGGTGATAGCAAATCTGATGTTAAAGGAATAGTGCATTGATTACCTTTCTTCTTGACAGTGAGATGAGAGGATTGATATCAAACTCATGTTTGTGCATTAAGTACTGACCTGGAGTCAAGATGTGGTTAGCCTCGCTTAGCATAAAGTCTGAAAGTAGGGGGGAAACAGGTCCAAAGAAATGTCAAAACAACACTTGTCATGGTTATGAAACTGGGTTGCAAGACCCTCTCAGGTCATGCACACCAGGCTGGAGCAAAAAATGTGGAGCAGACCTTAAATTGAATGAACTGGATTCATGTGAGCAATAACCAAGTAAGAGTACCAATGCTACTTATGCTAGCAAGGCTATCGATTTTCAGGTAAGCAAGAATTACATTAGCAATCTCTGATGACTGGTGAATGATGATGATGATAAAGATGATTTCATATCGAATATCCTCAGTCGCATATTCTTGCAAATCTAAAATTAAATGAGCAACTTCACATTTTACAATCACAGGTTATAAAATGCCAAAACAGTAGTCAAACACACCAAATTACCCACAACACAATGCTCCTCCGTAGCCCTCTGCTATCAAAAACTGACCAAAAAACCCCCCAAAACATTATTTCTCAGAATCGAAGGAGGAATAATTAAAACTGTCTTAACATGAACTATTAATTATCATATTGTTGAGTTATCAAGGACAGTTTCGTGTTCTTGTGTTGAGAAATGTTAAAGATATTATTAAAAGAAAATCTTAACACAGTGTCAGTGAGGAAAATACCTCCAGGCGGGTCCTCCGGTCAGCCAATCACAAGCTTCAAATACTGGATTTAAAATTTGATTCATCCCCGGAGCGCTCTAAAATCTATGTTTTTTATTGAAAGAACATCATCAGTTACATAAAATAACACAAATGACAAAACAGCTCAGATAACTACTGATTTCCGAGCAGTTGCCTGCAGATGCATGAGTAGCGCAGACGAAAAAGAAATAGAGCAGGAAGCTAAAACGCACCGTTTGGATGACAATACTCCATTCTTACACATAGTCGATGACATAGGACAAGCATTGAGGAACAAATACCCCCTGCCAAACACTGCTGCAGTTCCAAAGATGAAGTGGGATGGTGAACAAAACCCCAGAGAATATTTGGATAAATGTAAAGATAGGTGGACCCAACAGACAGGATGTCACCCAGGTAAACCAGGAGTTCAGCAGGAGAGGTATCGACAGGCGATATTAGAAGGAATTCCTGAAACAGTAAAAAACGCCATGAAAGATAACCCTGACATGGTGGGGTGCGACTCCCACACCTGGGAGAAACATCTCATACATCATTTGACTAGAGCGCTAGACAAAGTTCAGGAAGAGAAGGCCACCATCAAAGATCTGCAGTCCCAGCTCCTTAAGCTTCAGCTAGGGGAGGCCAGACAGAAAGTTAACGAAACAAAAAAGAAAGATAGGAAAAATAACAAGGTTATGGTGGCAGCAGCCACGTCAGACACACCTGATCTCTTCCCTATTCCACCGTGGGAAAGAGAACCAACACGTAGGGAAAGAGAAGGGCGAGACCCGCCACCTAGTTGGCTCTCCTCTGTGATGTACCAGGGGGGATATGGACGGGGGTCGAGTGGGGGACGCGGGGGCTTCGGGAGAGGCGGATTCGGCGGCGGCCCGCGCCAACAAAGGGAGGAGGGATGCTACATCTGTGGGGACCCCAATCATTGGTGCAAATCATGTCCCCTTAAACAAGGATGGCAGTCCGGTGGACCACAACCTCCACAGGGACCCCCTAGAGGCAGGGGATACCAAGGTCCAACTGGGTCTGGGCGAGGTGGCCCAGCAAGGCAGATGGCCGTCGCCAGGGGAAGAGACCCATGGGACGGTTGGGTCAACCAGGATTGACACACCCCACAGGAAGACCTGAACAGCACGGTCGCGGCGGAACCGATGTGCTCGTCCGGGTCGAACGACAAGATCTGCCATTCCTGGTCGACACAGGGGCCACGTGCTCCACCATGAACACTTCCAGACCAGGAACATTATCGAACAAGACAACAACTGTCATGGGTTTTTCTGGGGAATCACAGACTCTGCCATACACCAAACCCCTCACCACGACAGTGGGGAGACAGACTGTAAAGCACCCATTTGTATTCTCACCCACTGTGCCTGTCAACTTACTGGGGAGATATCTGCTCATCAAACTTGGCGCCTCCATTCTCTGCAGCCCGGATGGGCTGAGGGTCACACTGCCAGATGGCATGACACTGCATTGCAACGCAGGAACAGGACAGGGGCAATATCTCATAAGCCCCATAGAGGAGCAACAAGCCGAGATTTATTGGGGACGGCTACTCCCCGACCTGAACACAAAGGCATCCTCTCTGCCTTCATGGCGTGGAAACCCTGGATCGCTTCTCTTGAGCCTTACACGCCTCCCCTCGACCCCCCACATGTCACCCTGTTCTATGACAGAAACCAGACAGAATGGTACCAAGAACAATTTCAGGAGCAGTTAGCAGGACAGTAATGGCAAATAGACACTTGTGATTTGTATATAGCGCCAGAGGGTGTAGCTGCAGCAGTGCACCTCAACGCAGACCAGAAGCCATGATACAGGATGAATGATGAAGCCGTTCCACACGTCTCTCTGGCGCTTCACCCTGAACATGAGGCTAGGGAGCTGGGGGGCATGGTCACAAGAGCTGTGCAGTCTACAGATTGGCAGAACACCCAAATACCCTCGGTTAGTTTTTCACAATCTAGCAACACATACAGGATAAAAGTCACCGCTGTCGATCATTGTCTGTTAGAGGCGACGCAAATCTCTAGACATCATGGCAGGGAAAGAACAGACCATCCAGATGCGGAAGGTGTAATTGAAGCCATGCCATCACACTTGTGGGCTCAGGGGCCAACGGATGTTGGGTTTGTGAGTTGTCAACCCATCACATTCTCTGTTAAAACACTCAAACCTCTCTGGATCAACCAATACCCCCATAAACCACAAGCTGAGGAGGGCATTGCTGATACCATAGAAGGATTATGGTCCCAGGGAGTGTTAGAGCTCTCCTCCTCAGAGTGGAACACTCCAATTCTGCCAGTTGAAAAGAAAGGGACAGGTAAATACCGTATGGCGCATGACCTCAGAGCAATCAATAACATCCTGTTGACACCGACCGTCCCAGTACCTAACCCCTATGTCGCTTTAACTAACCTGTCTCCTGAACACTCCTGGTTCACCTGCATCGACTTAGCTAATGCGTTCTTTTGTCTTCCCCTAGCTGAGGAATGTAGAGACATTTTCTCGTTCACGTACAAAGGACAACAGCTCAGGTACACCAGATTACCACAGGGGTTCGCTCTCTCGCCTGGTTTGTTTAATCAGGTGCTCAAAGACGTATTACTCACCTGTCCACTGCCGGAAAGTGTAACACTCGTGCAGTACGTTGACGACCTCCTGTTAGCCGCACCAACCGCCCTCTCCTGTTTGGAGGCCACGCGTGTATTGCTTCTTCATTTGGCACAGCATGGGTTCAAAGTCAGTAGAACTAAACTACAGGCGGTCAGGAAACAGGTCTCTTTCTTAGGCCGAGTTATTTCACAACAGGGTGCAGGCCTGTCACCCTCGCATCGTGCCAACATACTTCACCACCCACAGCCTCGTACAGTCAAAGACATGCTGTCGTTCCTTGGTCTGACCGGATACAGCAGAAATTACATCCCAAATTACACAGGGCTTACGCAGCCCTTGCGAAACACTATAAAAGAGGCTGGGATGCGTAACCTCTCAGCTCACATAAATTGGACATTGGAAGCCGAAGAAGCATTCAACAACCTCAAACAGTCTCTAGCAGCTGCAGCAGATTTGGCGACACCAGATTACACTGCACCATTCCATTTGGATGTTTCTGGAACAGGGAAAGTTGTAAATGGCGTCCTGTTCCAGAAAAAAGGGGGAGGTAGACTGGCGTATTAATGTACGCCAGTGTCATGCTAGACAACATGGAACAAAGACATCCCACATGCACACAATATGCGGCCGGATTGGCAAAACTGATTCAAAAGACAGCTCACATAGTGATGGGACACGGCCTACAAGTACTGACAACACATGACGTAGTAGCATACGTCAATTCACAAGCATTCACCCTCACATCGCTGCGCCAGAAAAAACTAAGCAGAATACTCATGAAGGCATCAATATGGCAGACAGAATAGGGACTGGAGAACCACACAGGTGTACAGAGAGGGTCTGGGTAGAGCTTAAACCTAGAACAGACCTGCAGGCGGAAGCCATAGAAGGGGGAAGGAACTACTACACAGACGGGTGTTGTTATAGAGATGAAAAAGAGGGACTCAAAGCAGCATACGCGGTAGTGGAGGAGCAGGAAGAAGGGTTTCAGGTGAGAGTAGCAGGGAGGCTGCAAGGACAACAATCAGCACAAAGAGCAGAAATTAGGGCGCTGATCGAAGCTCTGAAAGCAGGGGAGGGAGACATTGTAAATATTTATACAGATTCAGCATATGCAACAGGAGCCGTGCATGTAGAACTAGGACAGTGGCTGAGAGCAGGGTTCCTGACAGCCACTAACAAACCAATAAAGCATGAAGAGGAGATGAAAGAATTAGCGGAAGCCTTAATATTACCATCTCAGGTGGCGGTGATCAAGTGCAAAGGCCATGACACCAGTAGAAGCCAGGTAGCACGAGGAAATGCAGCAGCAGACAGGGCTGCAAAGGAGGCCACAGGATATACTGACAGGGCAATGTTAGTAAGAACAGAAGACGAGGAAAGGTTAGACATGAGCCTAGAAAATGTCTCCAAGATGCAGAGACAAGCCTCGCCACAAGAGAAAATTATGTGGGAAGCGAGGGGGGCGGTAGAGAAAGACGGGGTATGGAGAAGCACTGACGGAAGGTTAATTCTGCCCCCCGGTATGAGGAGCACCGCTCTAGAGGAAGCCCATGGGGTAGGTCATGTAGGAGTAGCTCAGATGATGAGAAATCTGAAACATTGGTGGCACCCATTTATGAAGGAAATGGCAAAAGAAATGATACAGACATGCGAAGTGTGTAGCAGACACAACCCCAGAACCACCATTAAACCAGAAGCAGGAAGGTACCCTCTGATTACTCAGGCAGGTAAAGAGATTGTTATCGACTATACAGACATGATTGAAGCGCACAAAGGCTATCGGTATGTACTCATGTGTGTGGACGCTTATACAGGTTGGCCAGAGGCAATTCCCACAAAAAGAGAGGACAGCCAATCAGTAGTGAAGTTCTTGATCAATCAATACATACCAAGACACGGGTTTCCCGAAAAGATAAGATCCGATAATGGGACCCACTTCAAAAACCAAGACCTACAAAAGGTAGAAAGACTGCTGGGCCTAAAACACGCTTTAGGTACGGTCTACCACCCCCAGTCTCAGGGAAAGGTAGAGCGAATGAATCAGACTGTAAAAACACGGTTGGCCAAAATATGTGAACAGACAAAACTCAACTGGGTTGATGCCCTGCCACTAGCCTTAATGTCCATCAGAGCATCAGTTAACCAGGGTACGGGACACACACCATTTGAGCTACAGACCGGTAGGATGTTTCCAGGTCCTGGGGAAAGAATGATAGGAGTAGCAGAAACTGAGAACATAATACCCGCCAGGACCTACTTTAATGATCTCCAAGCTTTGCTTTCAGAATACTCCACCCAGGCCCTCCAGAAGGATCAGGGCCAAGAGAGAGCAGAGGTGGTGCCCACAGCCGACTGGGTTCGTTTGAGAGTCATCAAGCGGAAGTGGTCAGAGCCAAGGTGGACTGGCCCATATCGAGTCACAGAGAGAACATCCCACGTGGTCCGCTTGCAAGGTAAAGGGGACACCTGGTTCCATTGGAGCCAGTGCACAGCAGCAGAGGAGCCTAGGAGGTCGCAGACCGGCTGGTCCTGAGACCGAGCTTTCCAAGAAAGGGGCAGAATAATCCCCTGGAAAGCTCATTGGGGACGTAGGGCAGTCTACCCCTAGGTCCCGAAGAGGAGAGATCACGCACCCTCCAACCAACGACAGGAAGAAGAACTATATGCAGCTCGTACCAAGACGAGTGAGAGAAAGAGCCCTAACCCTAACGAACTATCAGGCAGAGTTTAAAAGGGCTCCTTGAAGGGAATCCCTTGGGGCTGAAAGATTTGGAAGGTCCATATGGGGCAGATGAGTGATCTCTTTAGTAGAGATCAAAAGGGGGAATTGTGAGAGGTAATGGGAAACACACATTGTCATATTAATCCCAATGCTGATTTAAACTTATGTTAACCAAGTATGTTTTATATGCCTTGTTCAATTGAGAAGTGATATCGAAAGGTCATGTCCTTTGCTTGCCACTGTCGCTGTCAACAGGATGAGTAATGCAACAATAAGTGGAAGTTAAAAGTTCACTGTTTTCTGAGTATTGTGTCTGCACACGCATAAGCAAGAAAGTAGAAGTATGTGGTTAGATATGTGGATTAAGAGCACATAGAGAACTAGATCAAACCAGACTGAGGGAGACAGAAATAACCTTAAGCGTGGGTGGTGAATTGGGGTAAAAAAAATGAAGGAGGAAGACAGCTCCTTTTCTAAGAAATGATAGACAAAGAGCCAATTGGGGTCCAAACAATAGATACACCCAAAAAGGGGGTGAAAACAAGGTATAAAATGCTCTGGCACGTAGACAAAAGCTCAGAACACAGGGCGCTTTGCCAAATGCAGGTTTTTCTGTGAAGTGTTCTCCGAAGATCTTCGATAAATAAATTCAGCTGATACAAAGACATTACTCGACTGTGGTTTCGTTCTTCTCGCATCAACCAACTCGGGGAGGTTGCCTGAAAGGCTTCCTCAACACTACACTATGCAAAGACAATTATTCAACAACATTCAGGCTGCGTGGTTTCAGCGATAGCAGCGTCCATAGCAACCACCAGAACAATGATAGAAAGCCTGAAAAAATCTTCATAATAAGTAACAAACATCATATACATGCACTGAACAAAGATTATGAAAATAAAATGTACATTTCTTACTAGAAATGTTATCAAAACACATTTTAATGCCGAAATTATCTTAAACTATTGCATTTTCCACTGAGAAAAGGAATGGCAGCCATTTTTTTGTTGTCGTAGACAGAAACTTGACAGTCATGTGACATGGACGCAGGCCAATAGAAAAGAATAGGGCAAAAAACCGTAGGCATCTCACAATTTTAGAGCCGTTATTGTGAAACTAATACGTTTTGCACTGTGGACCAACGTAGCTATTATACATTTTGATGTGAGACCGGGTTGCTCCATGATGACAGTAAACACCAGGTTTCATTTGTGCTCCAGCTGTGAGTCATTTCTATCCAGCTGATGAAACAGCTTTTTGGCCTGCAGCCTCAGTGCTTCCTCAGCTCCACTCACAACCAAACAAAAGAGTGCATTTCCTCCTGTTGTTTCTATAGTACAGTAAATTATTTGTAAAATAGTGTAGTGAAATAATAATATCAATAACTTATTGTCTGTATAGAACTTTAACTATAGTTGAGAAATGCCTAACAATAAAACAAATGGTAATATGCTAAAAATAATGAAACTAAATTCTAAAAATAGAAGCAGAGAATAAAATAATAAAGCTGTAAAAGTAATCAAGAATATACAAAAAAAAAAACAGGTTAAAAAAAATTAAACACAATTAAGATTTAATAAAAAGGAAAAGAAAATGTAACTATGAACCTGACCATGCAAAGCTTTCATTTATCAGAAAAATCTTAAAATCAATTCTACAACTTTTAATTTGAAATGATTTCATTTATCTGTTGCCCTCAGCTGAAAGAAGCATGATTGTACCACCCTGAGTACTTGGTTGTCACAGGTTGTGGTCAAATATAACCCCTAGAATGAGAGCAGACTTCTGTTTATTAGATGATAGACAACCAAGCTGTGATTACACAGGAAGTGCTGATGAAGAGAGCGGCCCAAATAAAAGAACTTCAGATTTTCATTGATTCAGTTGCAGAAAGTTCTGTGCCATCCAGCTGTTGAGATTTCAAAAAAGAATCAGGCCACATTTGCAGAAGTAGAACATACAGTTGTTATTATCAGCATAGACGTAAAAATGAATGTTTGTGAAATATGTGGCCGAGTGGCAGCATGTAAATAAATAGTAAATAAAAGATGAGTCGTCTCTAATCGTTATCCAGCTAATTGTGACTTAGTCAAGCTAAATTAATCTTGCCGAGCACTATACTAAGTATTATTTTCATGATTTTTTTATTTTTACATTTCACATACATCTATTATTAGATCATGTTAACTTGCCAATAAATAAGAAGGAAAAAGAAAAAGATGAACAGAAATAAAAGAGAAATAAAACCTCCAGTTGGTTTAATGAAGCTGAGAAGAGTTTTAAAAGCGGACGTGGTGGAGCCACAGCTGTGGCAGCAGCTGCCCAGGTTGTGAGCTGTTGTGGCTGTGGGCCTTCATTAGACACAGGGACACATCACCCAGTGTGGTTGATGCCGGAGGGAGAGTGGAAAGTTTGTGTTTTCAACAGTTTAGGAAAAATGACACAAGAGACACATTTGTAGGTAGCTACAGCTGTGAACTGCTTGGTGTTAAGATGGTAAACATTATACTTGCTAAACATCAGCATCTCAGCATTGTCATTGTGTGTTGCCATGCTGAGGGCAGCTCAAAGCAAGTTTCATCACAAAGTCATTCCTCTAAACCCTGGGAGAAAGAGGCATCCCAGAAGAAAAGAGAACAAAAATACAAGAGGACAAAGGCAGAAGGCCTTGGTTGGTGACCTCTTGAACCCAGAAGTCTTTGGGGATCCACTAAAAGCCTTGAGGTTTGGAGTTCACTGGCAAAATATTCAGGCACAGCAGTCCTGTTTGCCTCACTTCACTGCACATCACCTCCATCAATAAATGTTTACCTCTCAGGTGTATCCGTCTTTCCATCCTCTCTTCCCGTTCTCTCTCTTTCTCCTCTATTGAGTTCTGAGACAAACCACACAATCACCCACGCACACACGCACCCACGCACGCACACACAGACGTCTGTTGAGATTTACTGTATACTTTTCTTTCACTACTTTCATTATAAAAGCAATGTTTTCATTTAACTGTTGGGATGAGGCGGTCGGGAGCAAACGTCTCAGGAAGAAAACACATCCAACAAAGAAATGAGAACAGTCTTTCAAGAAAAGATCTGTTTGCCAAACTGTTATTGTACTAGAGCATCTGAATCAAATGGAAAAATGCTGCCGCTCTGCTCTCCGTCTTTTGAGATTGTAGTTTGCTCAGTAGATTGTTGTTCTTCTGGCTACAAACCAAACAATGATGTCACTGAGTGTTAAGTTATTGTTGTGTTTTACATAAATTTGACGTTTTGCAAATTTCAAGGTAGTTTGTAGCAAAGGTTATTTGCCAGAATGCGAGTGTTGCGAGCAATACAATGTTTTGTTATGATTTTCTGCTTTCAACCCCAGAAATTTGTTTAGAGGCACTTGATATTTTATTGTATTATATATATTTATGTTACAAGTACTCTACAATAACAGACTTTCCAACACCATAAAAAAATGAATGAATACTATAAACTATTTTTCTTCCTTTCTTTTTGAGTTGTGTGGTGTCTTTCATTTGTCTTTTGTGTTTTTTCTGTTAAACAGAAGAAACAGGAATAAAAACTCTGAATAGCAAAACAAACTGTCACACTTGGTACATTGGCAGAAGATATTCTCAAGAATATAGCAAGAAAACATTGACATTTTTTAAAATCTTTTCACATGATATCGTCAGCAATAAATATGCCAAAGGCTGGGTGAGCATTCCTCTGTTAACCCAGTATTGGAGTTAAATGATGTTTTGGTCTGTCATTAGGCCCTGCAGTGGGTATCAGGCTTGTGCCGTCATAAATCTCCTGAGCTCTCTGACAGGTGACACCATCCTCTAACCCTGACTGAGCTTATTGTGTTTAAATCCTACTCTCACCTAAGCAAAGAACAAATACTCAGCAGCTTGACCCGGCCTTATACGTTGTTTCTGCTTAAACTAACCTGCATTGTTGCTCTGGCCCCACTGGCTTAATAGGCAGGTCTGATGTTTTCCTCATTGACGTCTGTTTCTAGCAGTTGGAGAAACAGATGTCAGAGCTTAGTAGGTGGGATAAAGAATGGGGACGCTATCTCCCTACACATGTATCTGTAAAAATAGCAACAGATGGAAGGTGTCACTTGCCCTGTAAAGAAATTTTTTAGAAATTAAATGAGGAATACAACCAACAATTATATTCATTATGGATTAATCTGCTGATTAATTTCCTAATTAATCAATTTACCATTTAGTGTATAAAATGTCAGACAATAGCACAAGATGTCTATGACAATGTCCTAACGTCCAATGTGATGTTTTCTGCTGTCTTGTTTTGTCCGACCGACAGTCAAATCTACAGATATTCAATTTACAATGATGTGAAATGGAAGAGCAGCAAATCCTCACAGTTGTGTGGCTGGAAACAGTTTTTTTCAACTTATTTTAGACAAAATTTTAATGGTGGATATGAGACAAAAAGGCTTGTTAATGTGGACATTTTTTGCAGTGCAGATCACACAGAGCTTGCCCCAACACCCACAGCTCAGGGAGGGCCAGTGGACAAGGTAATTAGTATTGTAATGTAGAATTTATAAAAAACATGAATCCCTAATCATAAAGACTATTGCAGTCTTAAAGTGCTGAGATGCATGGGGCTTTAATGGATAGAATAAAACGAACATTAGCGAGCATAACGGAGTGACGTAAAGGCTGCTATTAAACGCTCTCTCGCAGAGTAAACAGAAGCAGCACTGGGAGTCGTATCATATCCCATCCAGAGCGAACAGATGGACGAGCAACTGCAGCCTGGAAAGCATAGAGGAAACCTAAAAGCAGCCTTGTGCCTCAGAGGTCTGACTATCTGTGTCTTACAACATGTTTGTTTTATTTTGGCCTTTATTTTTTCTGAAAAAGTTGAGTGTGCTTTATGCACTTTAATTTCAAGACAACGTAACAGCAGCCACTGTGGACACAAGTAACTATTAAGCTTGGCAAAAAATATGTCAACCTTTTGTTGACAACGAAAATCAGACTAAAACTAAATGAAAAGTATCATTTGACAACAAGAACTTTGACAAAATGTTTTACATTTATTGTTGATGAATAAAAACCTAAATAATAATGTGAAAGATGGATGAACCGACAAATGTACTCACCTGATGTAATTTATGGAGTAAATTCATGTACAATCCTCTGAGAATTAGACAAGAAGCAGTAACAAAACAACTAGAAACTAATTAGGAAAACATGCAGGCAGCGTGCCGATGTTTATAAAAATGTAAGCTAATGTAACATTATCAAGTGCTGTGGATGTGGATGTAATGTTAACATTGCTCTCAGTCAGCCATCTCCCCTGTTGCCATGACAGAGAATGAGTCAGTTGCAGGATTAATGTTGACAGTCAACCATCAACATCTTCCTCCAGATGTTCACTAAAGAAATATAAATATGTTATCCCATGTTTGAGCTTCTCTCAAGATAAATCCAGACAGTGAACAGTATTGTAGTGAACAGGTGAGTAAATGATCAGCTTCTCAGTAGTGGAGAGCACAGGCAGCTGTGCTAATGCTAATGC
This sequence comes from Thunnus maccoyii, assembly GCF_910596095.1. Taxonomy (NCBI): domain Eukaryota; kingdom Metazoa; phylum Chordata; class Actinopteri; order Scombriformes; family Scombridae; genus Thunnus; species Thunnus maccoyii. The sequence continues at coordinate 3,754,448 of NC_056533.1, read as the reverse complement.
TATGTGTAGGTCTGTTCAAACATAGACAGTTTACTGAGGAGAATCAGTGTGTTGGATCACTGCAGAGCACAGTCACATGGACACAAACACAAACCTGTAACAGTGGTGACTGTACACAACAAAGATGGCGACAGCTGTAGCCACAAAATGCTTGAAAGACAAAAAGTAGACTAAAACTAACAAAACTTAAATAACTACTCAAATATCTACTGTTACTTACAGCCTCTGATGTGTGTGTGTGTGTGTGTGTGTTGTAATAGCGGGTTAGCACAGCCAGGTGACAGGGCCTGTAATTACAGCCAGTGAGACCAGACAGCTTGTCTTCTCCCTGCAAAAAGAAAGACAGGCTAGAAGAGGAGAGACAAACACACACACACACAACCAGAATTAAAACACTCAATGTCAATGTCAATGAATGGAAAGTTTCTATAGTTGTCATTGCCTTCACATGGTTCAACATGGAGGCAGCAGAGCCCTTTAATCACAAGCTGTTCTTTTAATTAAAAATCAACAGTTTGTTGTCACTTATAACCTCTGATGTTCAGCTCAACTCACAGCAGATAATGGATAGACTATATTGTATTATACATCAGGTCAGTATGGGCTTTTTTGGTAAAATCTGACTTTTAGACAGCAAATATACAGTTCAAAAGTAACTTAACCCCTGAAAATGGCATCACTGATGGGTGTGGTTACAGGTACAACCATCAGATATGCTGGCTGTGCTCAGAGGTGAAACTTAAAAGTTTCAGCCAGGGAGGACAGAAAAACACTGCTTTCAGCCTTATGTAAGGTTACTCTGTAAAGAAGCACTGATGGATATCACGTATAAGAAAAAGTTATGATGACGTATTGCCACACCTGTAAAACTTCATAGTTTTTTAAAAATGCTAATGCCACTTCACACAGAAAAGCTGGGATTTATGAAAACAAACTCAGGCCTATGAACATTCTGGAGACCTTGCAGGACCTTTCATGAGAGTTAAGAGATATATTAGTGATGCGTTTGAGGATATAATCTTCCTGAAACATTAACTGTTACAGGACATTCAGCTAGCAACATTCTTCCAAACTGGGTATACAACAGGTGTGATAGTGTATGGATTCCTATTCGATTCATGGAATGGACTAAGTTTAGCTGATTACTGAATGTGATTGAAAAGTCAGGTTTTCCTATCAGCCCTGAAGGCAATCAAAAAATGTGAAAGTGTGTACAGCCTTTTGAGGTCACTTTCAGGAACACACACCAGACTTTAGACCAGTTGATTGGGGACAGCTTGTGCAACTGGGGACAAAAGACACGTCCCCAATTGGTAAATCACTAATTTTGGGGTCAGTGGTTAAGGTTAGGGTTAGGTTTAGGCAAGTAGTGCCTAATGGTAAGTGTTAGGCAAAGTCTCTAGGAAAAGAATGAAATGAAGCCTATACAAGTACCCTAAGTAAGTGACTTAATAAGTGACTTAAGTAAACCTGTGTGTGTATGAGTGTGTGTGCATGGTTGTGAGTAGGACACCACAGCTTTTTCTTTAATTTCATGGGATAAAACAACCTTTCTTTAATTTCAAATGGAGGAGGAGAGTGCAGACACCCAAGGAAGTGCACTGACCCTCCCTGTACTGACATCTTTACCAAGTGGGGGTCTGACAAGATGACACTGTGACCAAATGGAGATTGAACAGACCTCCTGAGAGGCAATTTCTGACCTATAACTAAGTTATGGCATAAATGACCTTTGGGGTCATTTGAACAACTCCATGCAAACGTGGACAGAAAACTCCCTTTTTGGTCTTCTTATCTTCACACAAACTCTAACTCACATTCCTGAAGGACATTCATTGAGTCTGAACGGTTTTACAATATATTGTTTACAATGTGACATGATGTATTCAGACAATAGTGACTCTGAAGAGTGGATTTTGTGTTCAGAACTCAAAACTTAATTCCCCAGTGTAGGAATGTAATTTACCATCTCAAGCCAAAGTCAGCCGCACCTTAAAAGTCCCAGAACAAAGAAAATGAATATTCTTCAGAGCTTCTGCACTAAAACGTATAAAACACACCCAAAATTCCGCCTGTCTTGTCCAAACTGATAAAAGCAAACCTCAGTGGGTTCTTCCTCTGAGCTGGTCTCCAGTAACTCATGAACTAAGACACAAGTCTTCTATTAAGATGTCTCTTTTCTTTCTTTTTGGCCAAGTATGCGCATATTTTAATATTTTATTGAACTAAGTTCAGTTTGTTTTGGTTTTATGAGCTTTATGAGGTCTTTTAAGTCTCATGTTTCCATGAATAGTATTTGCTTTTGAAGTCACGCCGACCTTTAAGTTTTATTCAACCTCGAATAGAGATTTGAGTTTAGTCAGATTAAACTTTATTAAGCAATAAACTAAAATGACAAGAAGCCAGCGCAAGCCTGAATCCTCAACTCAAACTAGCACATTGCTCTGAAGAAGACAGCAATGTTTGAACCTTGTACCTGACTGCTTGCTGACAGCAGTACAGTCAAACTTGGAGTTAAGCTGACAGAAAGACTCATGGCACAGGCAGAGACAAGGCTTAACTCCTCATCACTGATGGTTCAACACCGCTGCATCCACAACGACTTGACCACAGCCCACGGCTCGATTCGAGCTGTGCACCAACTAAACCTCGCCGGTGTCTCTACACCACAGCCAACTACAGCTCAACCAGCACAAATCTGCTGCTGAGACGATACCAACTACAACGAAACTCGTCAACAGTAAGGCATAATATGGCTTAATGATCAAGGGTTGATGTTGAATAATGTTAAAATTAAAAAGACAATTTCTTCAAAGAAGTTGAGTTAGCTTTCTCTTAGCATTCCATTACGATACGTTAGCCTCGAGTCACACACTTCGAGCCACTAATTCTAAACAATTTTCTTTATTATTTTATTTTTATTATCATTTAAAGGCCTTAATTTTTTTTTGTTTATTATCTTATGCTTTATCTTGTATCCTCAAGACTTTTAGCTATTAATAAATGTCTTCATTTATCCAAAGAAGTTGTTGTTATTTCTTTGACTGCAGCAGACAGAGGTCACTGTTTTGAAAAGAAGGATTATGAGACTGATTAATTGGCCAAATTGAGAATTAAATTCAAGCTTTAAATGTTTTCTCCAGACATTAAAGGTTTACAATATAGAAGGTGATGCCCACCAAATGAGGTTTTATATTAAATACAAATAAATACAGAGTTACTCTCCTACGTGTGTGCTGAGAGAATTTCACTGTGCAAACACTGCAGTCAGATACACATCAACTCTACACACATCTTCTTTGTTACATTGTGTGTGAGTGTGTGTTGGGAAGGAGGCCATGGAGACGTCTTAGTAGCTGTGTTGGGATTTGGATCTATGACAGCAGCCATATTAGATATGTGTGTGTGTGTGTGTGTGTGTGTGTGTCAGGTACATCACAGAATCCTGTCATGAAAACAGAACAAGGCTGCCAGAAAGGCAATTGTATTTGTTGTTGCTGTTTTCTCTCTCATCTGCCCATCAGCCTGTTAGCACTGACACTCTGTCCTCTCTGCTCTGACAGGACTGAAAGGGACAATTATTTTATTGCCGGCACTCTCGTCTTCATTCTTTCTCAGTGTCTGTGTAGATATCCCAGCAGACCATCTCCTCCTTCTGTCAAGAAATAACAACCTCAGAAAATGGGATTGTTATACCTCTGTGTATTGTCTTGAGTCATTATTCATCTAAAGCCGTGTTTATAAAGATGATTTATGTTCATATTTGCTGGCACTGCTGTAATATGTATGAATGAATCATATCCAAGCTTATGAACCTTGAACTGAATGTAGAACAGTTCTGGCACTGTACCCCATGCATAAAAAAACTTTTTGTGAAAGTTTTTGTATCATTTTTACATTTTTTCTTTCTGTGTGTGAAGACATCTTACTCATAAAGTCTTTTACCTATAAAAGATTTTCAAGTGACATAATTCAACCTCTGCCAGCCGTATTAGAGGCATTCAGCTCTTTTCAACAGCAGTTTACAGCAATGGAGGACATTTCTACACATAAACCTCATCAGTTCCACAGACCTGAAGACTGGAAACTGATCAATTAATTACTGATTCATGTTAGTTTGAATCAGATTTCCATCAGCTTTGTTGTAAACGAGCAATAATTATCACACTAGTGATGGTAAAACTATTAAAGCTAGCATATGTAGTAGCTAGTAAATGCCAAGAGCCTTAAAGGACTACTCCAGCAATTTTTGTATGGCATTTCAATAAAGCACCGGGACTAACAAGATTTTTAAAAATAGTCAAATTTGTTGCAGCGGAGGTCAAGATATCTAGACTTTTAGTTCTCAGAATGTGTCAAGTGCCAAAAGCACTGGATCCTACACTTCCCATAATACAACTCCAAGGCTTATTTTTATTATTACACCAGATTTTTTTTCAAAGGAGTTCTTAATATGACCTTTGTTTGGGTTTACCAGTCAAAGAACTACTATAATGTGAATGATTTTGTTTTTTCTGAAGGTTTTCATTTGGAAGCAAAGGTGGAAGTAGCATGATGTTATCGTGCTGTAAATTCTCTTTAAGCGTGGTTACATTACATTTCTGAAATTACACTGCATTCAACGCCAAAGACGGAAGTGATGTCACATTTATTGCTTTATTGAGCAATAAACATATTATTATAATATTGATAAGAGTGACTCTATACCGTATTCAGTATAGGAGAGTACAGAATACAAGCACTACAGTTTCTATTTTGGTGTTATAACGAGTCCTTCAAACAACAACAGAATGCATCATTCATTAAAGCTGTTACAAAAATATTCACAACACTGTAGGGTTTCTGGTCTGTCACCACTATGGTTAAGATTAGAGTAGATCTATGCACAAAAATGAATGAATTTATTTATAAAAGCAACAGAAAAAAACTAGCAAGTGGACCTTGAGTTATGATTTTTCGCTAACTATTGTTTCCAAGGTCACAAATGCACTTTCACACACATGATAATGAAAAAATAGGTTAAAAAAATGGAATTGTCCTTTAATGTCTCAGCTGGGCCTGTGCTGATGGTAATGACCTGTGTGTGTTTGTGTGTTTGTGTGTGTGTGTGTGTGTTAGGATCATTTATTGGTGTTGTTCACATGCAGTCAAGCTTATATTGGTTTATTACAAAAGAGACAGGCACCAATTCAGTGCAATAAAAATGAATAGAAGAGTAGAGGTTGCCTGTCATTACAGCTACAGTCAATACAGGGAAACAGAGAGAAATCTAACAGGCCATTCAATTATTCCTCACAACACAATGAATCATTTTTACGTAGTTTTTTATTTTGTAGTGATACATAAGCATGTATGCTCACGCTCACACACACACACACACATATATATATGGTGCATGCATACAAGGAGATCTTGTGGTAGTGTGGAATAATTATAGAGGGATCAATGTAATGTTCTGCCTTCCTGCTGTCAGCCATTACTGGCCTAATGAGAAAGACCCTGAGAAAATTAACATAATGAACTAGGCTCCAGGCTTTGTACACACAAACACACACACACACTCTCACACACAATCATCCACTGCTAACAGCTTGAGTGTATGGGCACGCTGTGTGTTTGCAGTTATCCCAAGGGCACCATGGTGAATACTTGCACACATTTGTATGTCTAAACTGTCCATATACAACTCTTTGCTTTATGCAAAGTAAGCCCAAAACATACATTAACACACACACACACACACACACATTTAAGTGTAGAGCCAGAGTTGTGATTTCAGTCACTCTGACTCCAGTCCACACAAAGGTAAAACATTCATTATATGTCTTGGCTTCTCTCTCTCTCTCTCACACACACACACACAGTGTGATGAATATGATCTCAGAGGGAGATGTGAGTTGTTCTCCCATGCTGTGTGTGGGGAGTCAGGCTGAGGTTCAATCTCATTACTGTGTCTGCTTTTTGCAGTACACCACAGTCTGCACTGCCAAACACACCACAACAGTGTGTGTGAGTTTAACGCTCTTTCTCGCTCCAACTCCTTTGTCTCATATTTTCTAACTTTCTGGCTTTTTTACCCTCTCGTGCTGGGCTGCTGTCATTACTCAGCCTTTTGTTCTACCATGGAGGTTATACTGTATGTCCAACATAAAACATCTTCTGTATTGCTCATAAATTATTAGCTTTAAATCAAATTACTGTTTAATGTCACTCACAGTGATAACATCTGAGAATTAATACCCAACTCTTTTTAGCCGCTTTGAGCACTTTGTTTTGGTCTTACAGTAAATTTAATGTTTTGGTCTCAGAAGCATTGTTTCCAGCAGCAACAGGCAGCTGCAGTGAAAAAGTTCTGATAAAGTAACTGTACACTAGCTGCTCAGCACCGAACAGCAAAGTAAATAACCAGCTGGTGAACATAGTGGAGCATTTAGCAGCTAAAGAGAGAGATGTTTCAGGTGTTGGTCTGGAGACTAAAACAGAGCTAAAAAGCAAGTGAATATTGGATCGACATGATTAGATGACAGCTGTGTAGCTGTCAGCTTGTTTTAATGTTTTTCTGCTTCTGTCAGTCTTAACAAGTCAGACTGCAGAATCTGCGACATCTTTTAAATCACTTCTAAGAACTAATCTTTTTAAAAAGGCCTTTTGCTGTTTTATTTCCAGCATGTCTTATCTGTTTTATTATTATTGTTTTTATAGTTTTATCTCATATTATTGTTGGGTATTTTATTCCTTTTAAATTTGTATTTCTTTTATTTGTCTGGTTTTTATTTACCTCTGTTATTTTAATCTGGATTCAATCATGTAAAGCACTTTATAAGTGCTGTATAAATAAAATTTATCATTGTTATTATTATGAAATTCACTGGGCTGCACAGATTTTACTTAACAATCTAGGAAAATAAAATATACATTTATCAAGTTGTGTTAATATTTCAGTTGATGATGAATTGGTGCCATCAGGGTTACCTCAGCTCAGGCTTGGAGACCATACATTTACAGCAGAAAGCCTGTTACAGAGTCAGGGCATGCAGTTAGAAAGATGTAGGTGTTTATCAGGAAGAGAAGGTCTAACAAAAAGATGCTGTGGGTTAGACTGAAGGTACCTTGTGGACTTTCTGACCTCTAATAGTGCTATGGAGCAGTCTTTTTGTGAGTGGGTCCTTGTTTTGTTTGTCTTGTGCATGCAAGTGACACAACACAGTCCTGCAAACGATTTCACACTATACCAATGATCTACAGGAGCCAAGAAATGCAACAATGCACCAACAAAGACAGAGAAGAAGACTGCATGCTAGTAAACATGGATTTAAAGGAATTATTTAAAAATCAGCTTTGCAAATGTTTTATGAGGAAGGAAAAGCACTCAGGTTTTGTGAGGAACACAACACAAAACAACTTTTGTTTGTTTACAAGAAACTGCACAGGGTAACCTGAGGGGAAATGTTGTATCCAGATTTTTGGTGTAAATATTAAGGAGTCAAAGTCAGTCATCAGCTTTGACCGTTCTTTTTGAAAATCTTTCTCTTGTGAGCTCCACACTTTTATGGAAGTACAACGTTTTTACAGCATATGCTGATGTGCATTACAAACATGTTTACTTTTTTACTTTAGAATACCTCAATTCTAAATTTTCTGTATTAATGAAAATATTTTAAATGGCAAAGATGAGTGTTTAAGGACAGGAAACCCCCTGTGGTTTCTATAAATATCTTTCATTTCATTTCAACAACAAATATAGTCATTTAACACCAATTTCTCCTCCGAGTCCACTTTAGCCTTTTTTTTCGGATTGTCAGACGTATTTAATAAACACACTAGAAATACCCTGACAGTGAAAAGTTACCAACAGTATCACTGCTGGTTTCCTTAAATCACTCATTAGGAAAACTGTAGATTTTGAGAGAAACCTGAAGAACAACTTTGAAACTATAAACAATGAGGCGCCACTGGTTTCTGGAAAGTGTTCACCAAATAAAAAGACATGATTACTTTGAAACACATTATGAATACATATGGAGAAAAAATGACACAGTTACTCTTTTTTTTTTTTATATGTACAGTTGACATTTATAGAGCTGATACAAAACCACTGTGGTACAGATCATTTTTATAAAAACTAAACGATAACAACGACAACATAAATAGTTCAGAATCCTGATCAGTAAAAATATCTTGGTCCCCTTCCAGCGTCAGAGTTGAGGCCGAGGCAGAGAGTGACATTAGATGGTGGTGGAAGATAAATGAGTGTTTTATTGCTTTCACAACCGCGTCTATCCACTGCTAGACTGGAACTCTTTCACAGACGTCAGATTTAACACAGATGAGTTTTGCACAAATAAATGAACTCTTCAGTCCAACACTGTGTGTTTCCAAAACTCCCCCTTACTGCTGAATACACGGGTTGCCTTAAAGGAGAGTATTCAGCCTACAGGAATTTCACTGGCCAGGGCTTCATTATCCCATGATGCTGCTTTGGAGACTTACATACTTTTGATTTGTGGGATTTTTCTCCAAGAAAATTGCAATATTTTCAAATACTGAACATCAGCATAAAGGCTACATTAAAAAAAGCACACCTGCATCACCAGAACAACAACAGAACTTGGCTTGTATTTCTAGCCTTTGCTGTCTGGAAAGGTTTGGCTCTACTGGTTCGTAGACTGTAAATCTGGATGTCGACCCTTTTGTGTGTATGCAGAAAAAGGAAACTTCACTTCTAACAGTATCTGCCCATCAGTCTTGCTATGCCTATTCAGACTGAACAAAACAAACAAACATTCAAACCAGAACCAAACCTAAAATACATCAGTTTGAGGCTCTTCCTCATAAAGTACAACACTAATAAATTACAGCTTTTGAATATTCAGTTTCAGAGTTCATTAAGGCCCGGTCACACCAGAAAATGGCAGTGAAATTCATGTGCACATCCACATGAAATAAAGGCTTGGTGACGAAGTGGCTAATCGCAGGGCTGGTTGGTGAAGCACTGTAGCTAGCTAATCCCTAACGTGCTAGCTAGCCTGGAACATGGAAGCGCTACAACAGTTCTTTGAGCTTTGTACTGAAGTTCTTCAAGTCAAGTCAAGAGATTGTGTTATGTAGCACGACAAACTAGCAAAGCTGTAGACAGAACCACATTTCCATGCACGTGCAGTGGCGGGTTACTACGTTATCGCTATTTTTACTCTTTGGAGCCGTTTCTAAACAAACTACTGTAGCCACGAAGGATCATGTCACCCAGTGCAGCAGTGTGGCTCACTGAGAGGGTTTTTAATAGTTCTTGACAACAACAGAGGTCTACAGCACAGAGGAATAAGATATATCAGACTTTGGATACACACACAATACTTGTAAGTAGGATGAGTTGATTGTAGGTTTGGTTCTGCACATGAGATTCGTTGACAATAAGAAAAATATAGAAAATCATCAGCCTTATCTTTTAAATGCTGGTGTGCCCGGGCCTTTAGTGGACATTCACGGCCTCCTTAACAGACACACTTAGGGAGAGATTTTACTTCTCCCCTCATGTGTAACATTACACTAATGCATGATGAGTCTGTTCTTTTTACATGGATGTGTTACATTCACTTACTTAGCTCATGTTCTAACATTCACTCTTGTTTGTTTATTGTCAGGGAGCAGCTGCAGTCATGCTGGGAACACACTACACAATGAAATGATCAGATTGAAACATTTACATGAGAATGCCATATAGTTACAGGACTACTTACTCCATATAGGTCACATTTACCCCCAAACACTCTGCAGTTAAGTATGTGGTTTTGGTTTTTACAGTTACTCCTATTACTTCTTTTTGGCTGGACTGGCCATGAACCAGCCCTGTAACCACGGTTGTCTGTAAGTGAGTGAGTGAGTGATGATGTTACACCATTGGTCGGCTGGCTGAGTGTTGATGTGTCCCCATTGGCTGTTGCTCTTTCAAAATGAATTGGCGTGAGATGATGGAAGTGGAGGACAGCAGCGCTACACAGAGTGACTATATTTCCTGCTCTGAGCTCTGGTGTTAAATGCAGAGAAGTCGGCTAAACTCCTGTTTAAACAGACGCGTATCAGCGACTGTCCATTTGGCAGCGCTGTCAGCACTCGGCAGGAGAGAGGCTCCGTGGTGCGTTTGGATTTTTTAACTGAACTAATACCAGGATGCAAGCCTTTTATTTCTCCGATGTTTTCACATCACAAACGATGAACAACAGCATTAAAACAGGAGTCTTGCAGGTAAAACATGCAACTCATGTAGCTGTTATATCAGTTAAGTGTGGGGCGGCTGCTCTGGAGGTGCGCTTGATTTGACTGTAACTGTGATAATCAGGCAGAGATAAACCTCCTGAGTCTGCACCCAAATGCTGATTTACAATTTCCACCACAGCCTCCATGGTCAACGACCAGGAAAAAGGCAGAAAAAAGGCGCATAGAGGCATGAGGGAGAGCGCACAGTTAAAGCACCTCAAATAACCATCAGTCTGACAAAACACTCAATAGAGTGAAAAACAAGAGACATCCACAGAGTGACACAGATGAAAGAGCAGAGGGAGTTAACAGATAATTAGAATATTTATAATTAGAATTTAGAAATTAGTCTCTTTCAAATCAGACATCCCAAGATATGAGTGGAAAATATTGTTCTTGCAACTACATTTATAACCAAACGTAGCTCAACCATGTCATGTGATGCTACTTCAGTACACTTTACCAGCAAATATTACTGGGACCACCACAGAAAATTGCAGATGAACATTTAATATCCAGGAATTCACATTATAGACACGACCACTGACCTGTAACACACTGAACACAGTTTCACACACTGACCGTACACGGTCCAGCCTTGTACTAGGTTCTGACCTAGTCTTGTCTCTTCACAAAAAAAAGTGTGAAAATGACAGTTTGACATTTTACAGGGTGGCGATGTGCCAGACTATGTCTTGGCCAGTAAATTCCTGGACTCTCTGCTGGTAGCTGGTTGTAATTTTGTATGTTTTCATGATAAAATTTTAGCCTGTATCTTAAATGATGGGTTCACATTTTTTCTGTCACAATGTCTGTCTTAAAACAACAGTCAGGAACCCAAATGAACATTGGTTTCAATGTGATGGGGGACAAAATCCACAGTCCTCCTTCTGTGCAAAAATGTATTTAAAAGTTTATCTGAAGCTAATATGAAGCTTCAGCGTCCAAACGAATCATATCAACAAGATATCTTTCAATGTTACAGTCTTTTTATTGTAAAAAAAAAAAAAAAAAGAAAAAAGAAAAAAGTCAAATAAATTGTGAACGTTTTTGCACCTGAAGGGCAGAGTTCAACAAATGTACTATTGGACAAACTGGAGCAGGTTTTCTCAGTTTGAGTGGGCTGTGAATGGGGAGTGGTTGTAATTCTATCCAACTTGTAGCTATACTCAGGCTAAACACTGTGCAGTGTGCCCCCAGCATTGGTTGTGAACTTGAAAGATATCAGAAATGGTGAATCCTCAATATTTGGGAGAAAAATACTTACAAATACTGCTTAAAATGTGGCAGACCATTTTAACAACATGTCAATTGTTTAAGTGATTGATATTTCCTTGTGATATATCAATAAACACCTTGAAGCTCATAGGGACATAGCTGACAGCTGGGGAGAGCATCAGGAACAGAGCGGGGTTAATACTGCTGATGTAGATGTGGGGTTGAGGCTTGTTTTAGTAGAGTAGCACAGTTCAGACGGGACAGCTGTGATGCTTGTGATGATGTGAGGTAAGAGTGAGTGAGTACACTGAAAAGATGGTAGGTGTCGGCCTCTGCTAGAGTGGTTTGGTGGAAGTTCATCAATAAGTTCATTGAAGAAAGATCCTTTCATTCAGCATTACACTGTCCAGCCATCCTGTTTGAATATCCATCACACTCCTGCTGGGTTTGATCTTGCTGCTGTGTGTCTATGCCAGTATGTCTGGGTGTGTGTGTAGAACTGTGTATGTTCTGTGTAATGATTAGGTGTGTGCTTATCATATTGCTGTTAGGTGGGAACTTTGTCACATCAATGTTTTCATGTTTTAACTGATAATGAATCCAGGATGTGTGTAGCCTAGCTTAGCACAAAGAGTGGAAGCAGGGGGCAAACTGCTAGCCTATCTCCATCAAAAGTGACAAAATACACCTGTAAAAACTGCTTCACATTTTTGACCTAAGCTAGGCTAAGTCAATTATGGACTAACAAGGTTAATGACTAATCAATTGACTGATCGCAGGAAAGAATCAACGCTACATAAACTGCAAAAGGTGCACATCATTATTCATGCATCACTGGGACATCTGTTCCATGGGTGCAGGTGTTTTCAGCAGCTGGACTTATGATGAACACTGGATCAAATGACCATATTCAATATGAAAGGTGTCGCTAATAGTAAAAAACACACAGAGAATTATCTCAAACTCTGCAGTTCACCTCAGCTCTACTGAGCGTTTTAACCTCTTGAGCTCATTATTTTGGTTTTTACAGTCATAACTTTACTGTTTGGGTCAATCTCAACCAGGATCTGTCTGTACTGGATGTACTGAGATAAAAGTGATACTGATCATCTGATCTGACTCTGGGTAAAATATTTCCCAAAATGTCATTCTTTCAAAACTTGATGTTTGAGCAAAACATGGCTGTTTCCTGCGGCTGTGAAAAGTTGTGTTTTTGAGGAAACAAAGTTTCCCCCCCAACAGCAACAATATTCACCTCCTTTATGTGACTGCTGATGTTTGTGTAAAATGATATCCTGTATCACTGTATGCATTTACCGTGTGTGTGTGTGTGTGTGTGTGTGTGTGTGTGTGTGTGTGTGTCATGGGATTTGGAGCTGCAGTTCCTCTTCCTCTTCGTCCATGTCGCTGGTCGGGCCCTCTGGGTTTTCAGGGCTGAACCGAGCCGATCGCATCTTCCCAAACAGACCAGGATTCTGCTGCTGCCGCCGCAGTCTGACAGGGAGACACACATACAGAATCCCACTCAGTCAAATCATACACAATTGAAAAGAAAAGTTCCTGACCTAGGAATAGAATTACCAACACTTCCTCATTGAGAACAGAAAATAGTCTGAAATGAGAGGTGAATGTCTTCACAAAGCCACTATCATTATGTCCAGAAATCCTCCATCACACAAATGAGAGGAAATTTCTATGTCTTGTGAAAAAACAGCAAAATAGTTCTCTTGGTTGCAAAACCTGTATCGGCCTGCCACAACCTAAATCAGTTTGTTTTTCTGTATATATGTTTGTTCTAATGGACTGTATTGTTAAAAGTCTGTTGTCATTTGATGATCTATTTTGTTTTCTTGTGTGAAACCTATCCAATAGTATGTTGGATATATTTAGCTTTGGCAATAAAGTAACCTTTAACATTCATGGTGTCCATTCAGTCTTATAGGAATTGCGCGGCTGGTGCATCCGCCAAAAAAGTTTCTAGCATCCGGGTTTGCTTCTGCGTTGTGCGGCCCACTGAATGTGCGCAGTAGTGTTTCCCCCGCTGGCCCCGCCCACGAGTTCCCGCTCAGCCCATACACTTTACATTGTGATGACGTCATGGATTTTTAAATCACTTTTGTCGGCTCGAGGACAGTTTTACAATTACAAAACCTCCATGGATCAAAAGTTCATAACAGAAAGAGTCATAATTGACCTTGTATGCAGTTCGAGGGGTCCTGTCAACAGTTTTACAGACGTCTCTTCTACAATGGTGGTCGATGGGAAAAATGCTCTTTGGGCCACAGGGGGTTTTTCACTGCAATACCGCGAGTGGCCACTGGGAAAAATTAGCTGCCAGGCTGAGCGGTGGAGCCCTATCCAGCTCTTATTATACATCTATGACATTATCATGGTGCACCATCTTCTTCTTTTGTGATTTACTGCACTCGACAGGAGAATCAGCGCCACCAACTGTTAACTTCAAAGTGCTCAACTATTAATACTCAATAAATAGTATTGGATGGATTTTCTTTTCTTGAGTTTCTGAAATTTCAGTTAAAATTTGTGCTACATTTGGATGTTAACCTGGCTAATGTGTATAAATGTGTGTTGGAGATTCTAAAAAGAAACTGACATCTTCAATATCACTGGAGTTATTTATGCTGAAGACATATGAATCTACCGTTGAAGATGTGATCTACATGGAGTTCACTCCAGTGAGCCACTAAAATGAAAATCTCATTTCACCCTAAGCTGTATGCATTTCCAATTGATTTTAAAAAAAAAACTAATGGCTATTGATTCTTTCAAAGATGAAAGCTTGGTTTGATATAAAAACAGATCTGATTTGGACACATTCTACTCAGTGTCCAATTTTTCCTTTGCTACCCTTGTTTTGCCTAAACACACTAGTTGAGGATGGTTGGATGGACTGATGCACCACAGCTTCAGCTTTCTTTAAGGTCGAGGACATTTAAATCCTTTCATGCATTTCAGTTGAGCCGTTTCCACATATGAACTCCAGACAATGTCCAGAGAATCAGGTCCGGATATTTTCCGGAGTTGCCTTATCACAGACGTAGCACACAGCCTTGTCTGTCCGTCTTACCTGAACTCAGACTGTTTGAACTCCCTGCAGACAGACTGGTCACACATTTAAAGAGATTTCTAACCTTGTCTTGACAACATCAACATGTACATCACATCAAGCTAATCTCAAATGACGGACAGAGTAAGAATCTGCTTGATAAAGAACACCCTACTGCAACAATCAACTGGTCCGATTTTTCAATATATGCTGTGACTTTGTGCAAATGACGACACAAAAAATAAAACTTTTCTGTTGAGTTGTTCAGCTGCTCTCTTCTGTCATGTCTGCTTGTAATATGTCAGTTGCTGCCTCAGAGAAACGCTTCAATGATTTCAGTGGAATTTTGACTGAACTGATGTTCACATCCGACACCAGAGACCACATTTGAACAGAGACAGCGGTTACCTTTCCCCTCATATACAACACCTGTTATCACTCCACCAGATTTCTACATTTCAGATACGTGGTGACAACTGAGCGAACCATATCCACATAACTAGTTAGCTTCCACTTCCATTTCTGCTTCCTTCACCTCCCCTCCTTTTGATCTTCTCACCTTCTTTCCTTCTCCGTCTCCCCCTCCTTTCCTCCTCTCAGTCTCTCTTTCTCTCAGTCTGTCTCCTGTGTGAATTTGTCAGTCAGCAGGCAGCCCGGTGAGAGTCAGAGCAACTGCTAGATAAACTAGAAAAGTGTTTGGACCACAACACCGGCTCCACCACTAAAAGCTTTTCTATTGAGCCTAAAAACACTTGGCAGAGCTACAGACATGAATGACTATTAATCTAAAGAGAGAGACACGATGAAGACAGGGAGGATGGAGACACAGACATGCCTGCATCCATTTTCCCAAACTGTGTTGTGGTCATTCTCTCAGTGAGTAATGAGGAGATCGATCCTGTGAGAGCGACAGTGTGGCCATGATGCATCAGGTCATGTTTAGTTTAAAAACTAACACAGTATTATACATAAAGTATATCAAGACAGTAATCTCTGCCAGAGGTCTTTTCCTAACATTACTCACCACAGGAGAAAACTTCTGACAGATTGGGTGCAAACCAGCTGTGGCAACTCCCAGGGGACAACTGTGTCACTGCTGGGATGGATGTGGCTCAGCGGGTAGAGCAGGGTCCTTAACTAATGGCAGGTTTGGTGGTTCAGTCCCCAGCTAATCCTGTCCACATGTCAAAGTGTCTTTGGGCCACAAACAGAACCCTAAAGTGCTTCTGATGGTGTCATTGTGTGTGTGTGAGAATCAGTGAATGAGAGGCAAATTGTAAAGCACTTTGGATAAAAATGCTGTGTGAGTGCATAGAGAGACAAACTAACACTGGAACTTCTGGGTTCTGTTCTAGAAGTAAGAAAACCTCATTTAATATTCCATTAACATGTGTAACTATGATAATGATCTAATATGGTTGTTTTTTCAATACTTATGTGTTATTATAAGTCCTATATGTTCGTGGGCTAAACGTCACGGCGTGACAGAAGAGGAGAGTCCAATCAGTAAGTTGAGAGGGCGCAGCTAGCTCAGACATGTCTGGAATAACAGCAGGACAGAGAAGAATGAACACTGTTTTGACACAGCACAGTTTACAATTAGATAGGTGAAAAAGAGATTTAGAAGAAAGTGTTGGGGAGTTTTATGGATATGGATGAAACCAAGTACCAGTGCTGTTGCGTTGGTAGTTTTTCATGGGAGCTTTAGTTTCTTCTGTGCACACAAAATAATAGTTGTTTCACTTCATAGAGGAAGCAGAGTTTTTTTAGAATATGAAAAGTACATGCTTCGTTTTTTCAGAAAAACCAATGAAATATGAATGAACCATTGAATTACAAGAGCTAGTGGAAAAGATGCTAGCCCAGACATGACGTCATGACCTCATCTACCTATCTGAATTCAAAGTTTAGACTTCACCTTCTATAGTTGGACTGAACACTGGTATCTGGAACACTGGCAGTTATGTAGGGCTGCAGATATCTCCAAGAAGATGACATACAATCCAGGCAGCAGGGTTATACCCCAATCAGGATATTTAGAGTCAACTAGTTGGCATTTCAGGCCAAAGCATCAACTCATAATCATAGGTAACATTTCTCATTACCAACAATAATAACTGATGCCGCCTCCCGCCAGTTACAGCTGAGCTCACCAGCCGATCAGCCGCCCCACCCTAAACTCCCATAAGGGAGGTTGTTTGAGTAAGAGATCCAAGTGTTTGAAGGTTTATCAGACACCAAAACACTGCACAACACCTTATAATACTGTTAAACAGGATTTTACAACTCTGAAAAGTGACCAAAAC
Source organism: Thunnus maccoyii (assembly GCF_910596095.1). Lineage (NCBI taxonomy): Eukaryota > Metazoa > Chordata > Actinopteri > Scombriformes > Scombridae > Thunnus > Thunnus maccoyii. Next base: position 3,737,603 of record NC_056533.1, on the reverse strand, counting down.
AGCAGGTGTTTTCTCCTCAGTGTAAAAAAAATGCATGGTAAATGTCAGGATTATATCTGATCTTTTTGGAAAACAAAATAAATAAATAAATAAATATTAAAAATATGAAAAAAAGAAATATGCTTTTATGAAAGGGGCAGTTACCATCCTATACCGCTTATGAAGATGTTAACAAGAAAAGCTGACATATGGCAGCATGAAAATAACCATTTAAATTCCCAATATGTGGTCAGTTTATCCAAATAATGTCTGTTTGGAAATTTGCTTTGACATTTTCGAAGATGTGGGGGAACGGCTGGCTGGGTCCTGCCATTTCACCAAACTCTCTGTTTGTCTTTCCTGTGCCGTCCAGAAGGCGTTGTCCGTCTGCTGTCTACCATCTGCCCCAATCCATGTGAATGCAGCGCAAGTGTGGGAGATGTGCACGCTGCAGTTTATATTATCTCATGATTTATTTGCTGACCTGCTCCTGTGGACTAGCTTATGTGGACAAACAAGTAGGATGTTAAAAACAAGAATCAGTGAACTCAGAACACAAGGTCAGTTGTTACTACTGTTCCTTTAATGCAGCGGTGTGTTTGGGATGAATAAAGGCAAGTCTGCCGAGTAAGGTGGAACCATGGACGCAGTGGAGGAGGTTACCAGACAATCACCTTACCTCCTATGACACCAGCAAGAAAGCATGTGACAACATAACAATGTATGATCCCTCATAAAGGCTGGCTGCGACTCTGAGACTAGAGCTACACTTTACAATACATATGGCAGGGACGTGCAGAGGATGTTAGAGGGGCAGGGGCCCAAATTCATAAAAGGCAATTTTTGCAAATAATTAAATACATATATGCCTGGTATGACTACTTTTGCAACACTATGAAAGGGATGTACAATATGTATTTAAAACAAACCCATGACTGAGGTTAGTTCAAACACTGCTGCATGACAGTTAATTAATGATACATGCAAAGAAATGAAGTGTATTTCAGTAAATTCTCCTCACATGTTTACCAAGCCAACTCTTATCTATCCCTCTGACTGACATCCTCACTTGCAGAAGCTCAGCTTAATACTGCTGACAAAGATACACTTCCTCTGGCTGCACGGCTGCCTCTCTCTCCTCCATATTTGTCTCTTACCACCTCTCCATAGAAGACATAATTGCTTCAGTAATAACAGGCAATAAGAAGATGCTGATATTGTATTGCTAAGATACAATTACTCTGTGTCAACAAATTAGTTTAATATAATTCACATATCATATCATAATACTGAGGCTTGGAAGACATCATGCATTTAATCCACAATTCTAAAAAGCAACACATAAGCTTTAGAGGTGTATTAGATATAATACACATATATAAATATATACATATATAAAAGATTTGAACAGTTAATATTATATACATCCCTTCCCTCCCTCCCTCCAAAAATACTGAAAAAAGTGCTTGAGCTTAACTATTTGCCTAAATATATAATGATATTTAATAAACAGTTAACATTCATGTAAATGTAGCTGCATTCACTGTCCTGATACACACATTCACCTGTTGAGCAAACACAACACATAACATATGAAGAAAGGAAATATGTGTGCTTACTGCACATATAATCTTACATTAGGTGTTACTTTCATATCTGACATTAATAAGAAACACAATGACAACATCACTGCTGACAACAGTTAATGCGGATCAGTTTGACGCTAGAAATTCAGATTCACTTAGCTAACATTGAATACACCTGATTGGCTGCTTGTTACAGAGGGGAGGAAAACGTGCTTAATTTCAACATACTTCTTAAGTGTATCATATCGTCGTTATCTTGTAGCTTGCATGGGATAACGATGCAGACCTTTTTCACAATTAAACTACGAAGAGAAACATGTTATTTGACAGTATCCATACCCGCTTTGCATGGGATCTGCGATGACAATAGTAGTCAGACTACTGAGTTCCATCAGCTAGTCACTATTAACACAGCTAATTCTGTTGATTAATTTTGTCCATGTGCCCCCTGATTATTTTAATTTCACCAGAACAACAAAATACATGAAGGTTCATTCTTGACCTTGGGAACACAAATCTGTGATAACATTCCAGTTTATTGAAAAACCGAAAGCCCTAGAAAAGGCTAGTAAGGGAACCTTGGGTTTATATTATTTTGACACAGATACTGAGAGGATATTATAAGGGTATTATAGCAATTTCAAAATGCACTTCTTAAAGTTGGGGGACTCTAAAGAGATAGATTTAAAAAAAAGGGAACGATCAATGCAGCAGGGACCAAGATATCCTGACTTTTAGGCCGTATTCAGACTAAACACCAGTCCTCCCATTCATTACAATGGGGGTAGTGTGTTTAGGCTGTGGGGGTTTTCGCCGTAGTGGTGCCACACAGGCCCGCAGCGAGAAAGTTGATCCAGAGTCAACTTTTGGATGTACCCGACCTGATCTCAGGCTGCAGTGGCCAATCACAGCTGGAGATCAGACTGATCAGAGCTGTAAACTCTGCCATGAGGGAGGACAAAGATGTTACTAGGGGGAGGGGAGGACATTTCTCTTTGTTTGGTAACTTTAAAAGTATAGTCAGACTTTACTGTCGGCTTCCTGACTCATTTTAAAAAAGACGAGAGAAAAAGAGAAAGAGAGAGACAGAGAGACAGAGAGATAGAGAGAGAGAGAGAGAGGCTGTGGTTGAGCCAGCTGGAGAGGGAACGGTAGTAGTGAGATAGCAAGTGAAACAGATCAATAAATCATTATTTTATGATTGTTCCACAGCAGTTATGTTCTAGAGAACAATTAAACACGCCCACACCCCTCTACTCAACCCTGCGGAGGTGTGCCGCAACACCTTATGGTGTTGGTCTGAATACAGACTTAGTTACCGGTACAGGTCAAGCTTCAAAATGCTAGATCCCACACATACACACTAGGGGTGCAACGGTATGTGTACTCGTCGTGAACTGTTCAGTACAGGATGTATGGTTCGGCATGTGACTTTCCTTGGTTCAGTACACTCCATGACCCAAACAATTACTGTCAAAATAGTTTCATAATCTATTTACTACTGACATGCAGAACAGTAATTCTAGAGTGCGAGTTTCACCTGGAATGTTTTGGCAGCGCACCACTTAGCTGTAGCATGCTCATGGATGTATGCTAACTGGTTTAGCCCTTCCCTCTCTGTGACGGTCAGCTTTGACTCTGCTTTTGCAGTTGGGAACAACTATAAACACATTTGATTTCCGACAAGGTCAGACAACATGTCGTAAGAATCAGTTCTGAGTGACCATAGATCATCATAAAACAGCTGTCAGCAGGTGTCCTGACTCTGTGCAGTAAACAGAAAGGTTGTTGTCTTTTCCACTGCAGCACAACTAAACTGTTTCAATAATAGTTCTGGCCAATGAGTCATTGTTGGATATTTACATTTTTCAAAATAAAAGGACTGAAATGTTACTTTTTACCTTTCTTTTATTTTCTGCTGTACTGAAATTGTACTGAACCATGACCCCAAAACCAAGGTACATACTGAACTGTGAATTTTGTGCACCGTTACACCACTAATACACACACATATAGTTCCTAATATTGTGGTTTAGGAAAAACACTAAAACTCAGTGATCCAGTACTCGCAGTACAGGTTGTGACACATGCACACACATTCTGTGTATGCTTTCTTGTGTTAGTGGTACATATCATAAAACACGCCAACAGGATGGAGTGATGTAGAGAGAACAGGGCCATCCGTCAACATGAAGGATGAGCTTTAACACACTCAAATTATAATACAGCTTTAGGTGGGATGAAACAAACACATACAGTGATGCTCAGACAGAAGACACACACACACACACACACACACACACACACACACACACACACACACACACACACACACACACACCCTGGTCAAGCAGTCTCTAAGAAAGTGAATGAATTAAAATAAAAAACAGAATGAAGGAGAGCTTAAGCTACACCCTCTGTGAGAACACACACAGATTTGTGTCAGTCTCTGAAGCCGTTACCATGCCGACACGCCTGTCACTCCTCCACACAGCGGAGCGATGAGAGAGCTCTCTGTTACTAGGGTAACCTGCGACTGGGAGCTCGGCGATTGGCTGCCGGGTGCCAGAGCAACGACGTGGAGAAAATGGAAAGAATGCAGAGGGAGAGGCAGAGAGCACGGAGCTGAGGACTGTGCAAAGCTGATAGAGTGTGAGAGCTAAAGTAAGTGACAGGCAATAACACACAAACACACACACATACACACACACACACACACACACATACACACACTGAGAGCAAAAGAAGCTAATCTCTAAATAGTAAGAGAAGTGAGTGCCGAGGCTCACAGTGAGCCTGGCAGCTACAAGTAGGCTGTCAGCTTCATATCCCACACACACCTGAGCACAGTGTGTTTTGAGTAGGTGCCTTCATGGCTGTCTAGGAGTGTTTGAGAGTGTGTGTGCTGTTGCTAAATAGGGCGCCCTTCTTGCTTTAGAGTACAAAAATTCTAAGTTTAGCATAAGCCTCTTTGTAACATAGTTCAATGTCCTTGTGAATTTTGATAACAAGATACTAGCGGAGCATATATTATGGTGCGTTTTTGCCTTCTGGAATCCTAGACTGACTCTGCATTTACAGTTTAGAAAGAAAGAAGTATAAATAAATCCTTTTTTATTTAAAAGGGGCAAATCTATTAGAGTGGAACGCTGAAATAAATTTGACAGCATACAGTGTGTGGGAAGCATCAGTAGTGATAAAAGTACTAGGAGTAGTGACGTACAGTAGATAGTGGCCTTATTAAAGGCTAAATGTCAACTATGTTGGGTCGTGCTCATTTGACTTCTTCCCAGTTGCAGAGACAATCAACCAATAAGAGCTTTGCATGCGGGATTAGAGGTAGCTGTATACTTCTTCAGACATGCTTGTCGGACGGTAGAAATGCCCATCAAACCCCCCCCCCCCCCCCCCCCCCCCCCGCAACCTTCTGATGGCAGAAAAGTGGGCGCTGTGCACAGTCATTTCTACATTCACACCTACTTCACGCAGTGATTGGTCAGCTGTGTGGGTGTGAGAAACAGGGTTTTAACTTCTCTCCCTATCTCCCCTTTTTCATTTATGACACAACTGTTTCTGTCACTTTTCACATGAACAGCAGAGTGCAACACTATGACTGCCTTCCAGGAGATAATGTCTGACAATATGCTCTGTTATACCTGTATTTAAACGATATCACGTCTCCCCGATATCACATCTCCCCCTCCCCTCTCTGTGACGGTAGGCTTTTCACCCTTGAATGAAGTCCTTTGGAACAGCTATAAACACATTTGACAACAAGTTGTAAGAACCAGTTCTGAGCGACTACAAACCGAGCTTAATGGGGACGTTATCTTCCTACATAGTTAGCCGGCTACGTAGCTGCTAACATGAAACATGACAACAGATTACGGCCACAAAAATGGCGCCAAGCATGGATAACATCAGTACAGCTGTATGAGATAGATGACAGCTCCTCAACTGTCATGTTACTTAGTTGTTGTGAAAAAAATGAACTGCTCCTCGCAACCACTACTGCAGCTTCATACATCACTCACTACTGATTGGTTGGGTCATAACAAAACAAAAGAAAAGGGCCCCCCTCCCCAAACAGCTTGACATGATGGCATTTCAGTCTGGTTAGCAAGCTAGGTAGGTACGCTACCATCAAAAGACACCACTCAGTATTACAAATAACTCAACTGGTTTCAGAAAGTTTGTTAACTATATAAACATATACAAATATGTGAATCAGATTTTAAACCATCACTTGCTGCACAGCTTCTCATTCAGTTTTTTCAAGCACAATGGACTATGATGGGATTGTAGATGCAGGGGTTGGGCTGGTTTATTGTAACAAGGTTGGTGAATTAATAGCAACTGTAATATTGTCTCTTGTTTGGCAGTTAGTGAACATGTTACATTACATACACACACAAGTCAGGCTGCTAAACATACAGCAGATATTGCACTGATATTACATTTCCACTTTGGGTCATTAATGCTAACTGATTGGTGCCCATTAATTTTTGCTGCAGTTCCTCCCTTGTTAATTTTCAGACAATAACCCTTAACAACTGATGGTGAGATTGTGAATGAGCAGCGATCAGTGCACTTACCAGGAGCAATATAGTTTCCATTAGAAGTGAGACTGATGACTGCGTTGGTTTTGCATTTGAAACCCACTCAACCAATATGTCAGTTGGTGTAATACAGGAAATGACATCAGTGGAAATGTACAAATTCTTTGTCAAAACACTTTCCAAAGATACACACATTGTATCTGTTGCCACTGAGAAGCTTGTTGGCATATTCATCTGAAATCTGTTCTGCTATGTGCTGGCCCCTGTGTGTGTGTGTGTGTGTGTGTTTCTGTATGGTTATATTGCCATTATCAGCTGCCAAGTACGAATTCAAGAGACTGTGTGTGTGTGTGTGTGTGTGTGTGCTTGTGTGTGTGTGTGACTGTTTCACCTGGACTGTAAGTGTTCCAATTGGACCTGCAGGTTCTCAGTCTGCTCGACCTGCTCATCCAAAGACCTCTGCAGCTTCCTCGTCTGGTTATGGGACTCATCCAGCTGGAACACACACACACACACACACACACACACACACAGACTTATTTTTAAAAAAATGCAAACTCATGGATCTCAAATCGACAAGCATTCCATTTCCAAGCATTGACACGCAAGGATGCTCCACTGAATTTGCTCCCCGATCATAACAACCCCACTACTGCACCTTTACTATTTCTTATGTCTGCATGCTGTTTCCTGTCCATTGACATGACACTACCTGCAGCCAGTACAGTAAGAGTTAGGTTTATGCGTGTAGAAACGTTAAAAGGGAAATTCTGGTATTTTTCAACCTGGGCCTTGATCTTGCATGGTGGAACTGCCACAATTATGAGAATAAGGCCCGGGTTGAAAAATACCACAAAATAAAATGAAAATGAATAAAAATGACAATATGGTATCTGGCCTTAAAACTTCACTCAGCACAGACATTGTCTTAAACACATTCATATTTATGTTGTGAGGTTTTAGTCGTGTTGTTAGGTTTGAGTGACAGGAAGAGATCCATCCCTTTGATCCACACAAAAGTGTCTCAACTATTGGATGGTTTGCCATGTAACATTGTACAGACATTTGTTTTCCCCAGAGGATATATTCTCATGGCTTTGGTGATCATTTGACTTTTCCTCTGTTGCCATCAGCAGGTCTAACTTTTCACTTAATCACTGAAATATCTCAACATTCTCTTGATGCGTTGGCACCAAATTTTGTACACTGACATTCATGGTCCCCAGAGGATGACTCCTAATGACTTTGGTGATGCTTTGACTTGTCCTCTAGCATCACCATGGGGGGGAACATTTTTGACCATTGGATGGATTGCCATGAAATGTAGAGCAGTGTTCCTCAGGTGATGAATTGTAAAATTCTGTCATCTAGCACCATCAGCTGGTCATAATGTCTGTTGCAATGCTACTGCAAAACTAATCACATTCCCATCAGACTCAGCTGTACTTTGTGTTCAGTGCTAATTAGCAAATGTCAGCATGCTATCATCCTAAACTAAAACGGTTAACATCAACATGCTAGCATTGTAATTGTGAGCGTGTTAGCATGCTCATGTGAGTATTTAGCTGGTTGGTTGGAATGAGTGTGTATTGGTGGAGCCATGTTCCTACCTCATCCTCAGCCTGTCCTAACTCTTTCTTGAGCTCTTCTACCCGCAGTCGCAGCTTTTTGACTTCGGCCTCGTGGCTGTCCACCCTCCGGTTGGCGTGGGCAAGCTCGGCCGTCTTCTCCTGGAACTGCTTCTTCAGTTTAGAGTGAACATGGCGAAGGTCGGCCAGCTCCTGAGGACACAGCAGACAGACAGAAGTGAAGCTTACAGCCGACAAACTTTTCAAGAGGCTGACTCTGGTCAACCAGCTCTTCTGCCTCATTTACTACTGAAAAGTATTAGCTGATTGATTGCTTTGTCGATCTGTTGTCATTTATGAAGTAAAAATACCAAATATTTGCTGATTCCAAGTTCTTCACTGTGAGGATTTGCCCATGAACAATGAATCAAAATAGAAAACATGTTTAGTTAAAGGCAGTATTGATGAATGATACTGAATCATTAATACATTAGTCTCCAATGTATGAAACTTGCTCAGATCCAGTCCCCAAATTACATTCACTACTATTCATTATGTCAGTCAGGTCCCAAATGATTCACCAATACTGATGTATATATATACTAATATTCAAGAGATCAAAAAATCCATTCAATATATCGGCCAATATTCTTTTTTTTTTTTTTTTTTTAAACACAAAAACAAGACATAAACAAACACTTTTAACAAGAATCCCTTAAAAAGTAACTTTTTATCCGGTTTAAGCTTGAACATGCTTACTTCACATAATCAACCCTCAGAACCACTGGATAAACAAGATAATGGTGACATAGTGTCTACATCGCCTCAAACCCATCTTTTGCATTTCTGAACTGAACATTGTTTTAAAAACTACTCAGAAATGTTGACAGCAGGAATGGTTCTCTGTCCTGCTTCCTGACAACATGTAACAACAGGAAGTGAGCAGGGCACGCCCTCTCTGAAAGACCAATAAGAACATCCGTGATGAAAGTGTAATGGCTTCTGAATTGATGTGTGGAAATACTATACATTTGGTTGTCCTCCAAACTGTTTCAAATAGGTTTCTCATCTGTTTATTCGGCTGTAATTCTGGGTAATTGTGGTTGCGGTAAGGTTTGAACCGACAGGAAGCTCTACTCCACAAGTTTGCATTGGGATTAGCTAAGGAGAGCCTGCACTTGGAGCTAATGGCATCATCAATAATGCACCATTGTCACTCACTGCACTTTCATGTACTTTCATGGCGTTGATTGAGTCTCCTGCTCTGCTGTCTCATACTTAATGGTTCCCCAGACAGGGCAGCTTCCAAGAAGCTTTCCTGAACTTCTACGCCAATACGATGGAGAGAAATGAGATATCTACAGGAACAATAAAAGTCAAGCCCAGATCAAGGAAGGGGAAATGACCTTTGCTTACTTATTTATTTATATCTGCATTTTCAATCCATGTTACATCTTTATTATCTATTTAAAATGTATTCCTTCAGCTATCATGACAGGATTTAGTTTAATGTCTTATGTGTATTTGGTTAGAAGAAGAAATTGATGCTTTATCTGTTGATGAAGACGTGACATGCAGACTCCCCCCTCCCCCTCATCGAATATTTACATGATAATGAAGGAAAATGTCTGAATGCACACACAAATACTAGTCTAACCCCAGAGCCAGTTCAAACAAAGAGCAGCAGGATAATGCAGAAGGGAATAATTAAAAGGAGGGGTGCTGGGCTCTTGAGAAGGAGACAGGGATGACGGGATGAGGAGACAGATGAGGAGCAGTGGGGGGGTTGAGTGTAATTGGAGGGGTGGTATTTTACAGGACGATAAAGGTGAAGCATAAGAACAAAGAGAACTGACAGAACGCAGCCTCCACACCAGAGACAGAGACTGGAAATCCACGTCTCTCTCTCTGGAAATTCATGAGACACGGACACGGAAGAAATTCATGAGATCACCTACATGTCTGACAGGACATTTTATGCTTTGGTGAACTGCTTAGTTTGTGGAGTGAGAGGAATGATGGAAAAGGGAGAAAGATGATATATGCATTAAAGGATAAAGCTGGCACTATTTTACTTTTTTCTGATTGTCAAAACCACCAATGTGTTAGTCTGTCGCTCAATACTTTCTTATTTCTCTACTCTGTCTGTGGCTCCCAGCTCAAAGCTGACTGGTTCCTACTGAAAGTGTAAATCTTTAAAAAACAGCTCACAGACATATGATTTCATTCTTAACAAAGGCTCAGTAATTTCCTAACACAGCTGGGCACTGTCGTTTTCAGCAAACATTAATCAAACAGGAGGAAGTAGTGCCTTTGTTGGGGACTATTTTCAGCGGCACATTGATACACATTTTGTTGGCTGGTTTGTATTTAGAATTTTATCACCTGCCTTATCCTTTAAAGGAATAATACAACATTATAGAATTTCAACCAAGACAATACTCTCTTCACTGTGATTGAAATGACTGAACTAATGACCAGTTTGATCAGTTACAAAAATAAATAAATCACAAACAATTTCGATAATAGATTGATTATTCATTTAGGTCATTAGGTAAAAATGTCAAATATTCACTGGTTTCAGCATTGAAGACTGTTACTGCCGATATTTAAATGAAATAATTGAATGGAATTGCTATTTTCTTTTTGAATAACGTCTGGTTATACCATCACTGCCTGGTATGAAATCACAGATTCTTATCGTTTGTGGTTCTGTGATGGTGGAATGAGCTACACAGCTCCACACGGTCTGCTGACTCCCATGGTGCATTCAAGAAATGACTGAAACTCAGCTCTTCCTCTTACACCTCAATACTTTACCCTTTTAGCACTTTGCTGATAGTTGTTTCTTGTGTACATGTCTACTTGCAAACCCTTTCTTTCTCACTGCACTAGTCAGCTACTTGAGAATTTGCACCACGGCTCTTTTGAGTCATCGTCCTCTAACGCTTGATTGTCTTGCCTTGCTTACAAGTCGCTCTGGAAAAAAAAGCATCTACCAGATGACAAAATGTAATGTGTGAAATTCTGAAATCCAATGAAAAATGAAAATTTTAATAATGGCAGGATTCCTCCAGGCATCTTTTGACAAATCTGACATATTCAACCTTTATAAAACTGACCATTTATAAACATGAAAAAGGCCTCGTCCATTTCATTTTCATCAGAATTTAGAAAAAAAAAAGAAAAAAATTATAAAACTGTATTTCAAACATTTTAAGTAAAATGTTGTTGACAGATTCATCACTAATGAATTGTTAGTTTCAGAGCAGGTTCTCCTTTTGTGATTAGTAGGTTTAATGTTTGCTTTTTGTTTCATTTTCTTCCTGTGTCTTTCTGTGCAGCTCCGTCAGCCCAGTTTCCCCTCAGGATCATTAAAGTTTCATCCACTTGGCCGACAGGACACCCCAAAATATCCACCTCCTAAGAAATGTGACACCTAAAAAAAGAAGCTGCTGATGTGAAAACAAACCTCGCCGTGACTTATCACCTTATTATCACAGTGATCATCAGTTAGCCAAATTAAAGCACCGTTTCTAACAATCATAGTGACATAGAAGATATCATGCACTTATCTGAGGTATGAAAACACGCTCACCGCCTTCTTTTCTGCAGAATGAAAACAGTGGAGTACAAGAAAAAATAGATAAGAAGGTGGTGGATGGACACAAATGCAAAACAATGCCAGGATGAAGGAGCGATCACACACACACACACACACACGCATGCATGCAGAGTCCTGGCTGCTGTCCCTGGCCAGTTATCTGTCAGGAAAAGGACTGATAAATGAAGCTGGTTTCTACTGTACGCCTCAAAGCGGACATGCAGGCCACAAACCTCCATATTCCCTGCAGTTTTATCATTTCAAGACTATGTAATGAATGTCTGAGAGGCCAGAGGAAGAGACGGAGGAGAGGAGGGAGGAGGAGAAGATGAATGAGAGGAGGGTGAGAGGCTGGGAGTCCCTGACTCTATTAAACATGAGGGATTACTGAATGATCTATGAGCATGAACGTGTGCATGTGTGCCTCTGTACATGTATGCGTATGGATGTGTGCTCATTCAGGTTTTTTATGCATGCATTGATACTCCATTATGTGTTTATGTATTTGTGCCTAATCTGTGTCCTTATGCTCACACACAAAAGCACAATTATGTGTATGTGAGTGGTTCTGTGTATGTGTGTGTGTGTGTGTGTGTATGTGTCTATGTTACGCCACACTGCCTGTTAAATGTTTCTCCTTGACTGGAGAGACCCTGAAGTCTGCCGCTACATCTGTTCCACTAAAATAAAGACACGCACACACACACACACACACACACACACACACACAAATAAACCACCGGCGTGTGCCCACAAATATGTTTACACATTCATCACCTTGACAAAAAGGTCTTTTAATGTGAGAAAAAAAAAAAACAGAGTCAGATGTGGAAATAACTGATGTACATATCTGCAGCTCATTTAGACTGGAGGAAACACACTTGCTTATTCCTGCATGCGCGCACACACACACACACACACGCACACACACACACAGCAGAATTGGGTTTATAATCAGGGCTGCCCAAGTGGGGGAGGGGCTTATGGGCACTGCTCCAACCGGATTGGTCAGAATAGATCAACTCAATAAAAGCCTGAACGAGAACGAAAATGAAAAGAGACACAGAAAAGAGAGAGCAGAGGACAAAAATGGTTAGAGGTTAGATGAATAAAAGCAGCAAGAATTAATATTAATACAGAGATGAACAGGAACACAAATGCTAAAACATACTCCATATATCCATTTATATGCACATTTACAGTATAGGTCAACAAATTCATTCTGAATAAGGCATTAATAGTGTGTCTTTTCATGTGTAGCATAGTAAACACTTCCATGTTATTCAGTAATGTGTAGATTACAGAGCATATTCTGCATGTCTATGCTTTATGCTGTATTGAATCAGTGTTTTTTTGTTTTGAGTTGTGTGTATTGTCTATATTTAGACAAGCATGTTATTCAGGGAAGTCCTTTCACACATCTGCATGTGTTTCCACTACTACTGCATATGTTATATGTAGTATAAAGTAAGTAGTACAAAGCCTTTTGTGTCTCCAGAGGGAGCTGTGTGAAATCTGATAAATTGCCTCAAGTGATGTCATCTGAGTCAACATTGGTTGGGGCTGGAGACTACAAGTTCTTCTGTAGCCTGCTCCTCATCTCTGCTGGAGGCTAGCAGCTCCAAGATATTAAATCCTGCACTGTTTACATCCGTCTTTGCTTGCTAGTAGTCTTCTTCTTCACTCCCTTTGTAGGCACATTATATGTTTCTTGGCATGTTACCATCACTGTAAATCAGTGGATTAGCATGAAACCAACAACATGATGTGTATACTCATGCAGGACACAATCTAAACAGGGACCTACTCGTAAAAATGTTGCTCCATAGCGCTACAAGTGGTCAAAAACACCACAATTTATTGCTGTTTGCTCTCAGGTTACAAACTGTTTTCAGTCTTACTTCTCATGCTTGCATACATGATATCAACTCCAGTTGAAAATATGAAACATGTTTAGATTTTTTTTTTACTTTTTTGAGGGTATTTTATGCCCTTATTATTGAGACAGTGGAGAAATGACACGCAACAAAGGTCCATTGCCAGAAATGAAGCTAACATTGTAGTTATGTAGCATGTGTTTTAACCAGTAGGCTACCGGGATGTGCTGTTTGTCATCTGTATTATCTGAGGATATGAAAATGACGGGCAGCGACTGGATCACATGACACCAGCTGACACAGACTGACACAGAGGCCATCAAGGTTATTCTTATCAGACTTCAAGTTAGTTAATGTGCTCCTGCATCATCTTATTTCAGAGAGAAGACAGGTACAACCTCAGACATCAAGAGGGGTGAGAGTGCATGAGACCTTTTTCACTCATTTATCCATTACAGCTCACTTTCAAGTGATGTCACAGACATCTGTCATCTCATTAGTAGTGAACTGAAGGGTCACTGACACACAAAGCTGAAACCGACTCAACCTTTAGTGCAGCGGCGAGGTGTAAAATCCCAGCAGCATGCATCACCTAAAGACGCACTACTGGGAGGTTCACAGCATCTTCTTCCTGTCTGTTGATAGGAAACAAGGGCTTACACAAAGTCATTCTCCCACTGATTCAAATGGTCCCAGTAAATGAACAACTGGCCACACACTCTCACTGCACTGATTCCATTTTTTGCCCTGAAAGACACCTATTTCCAAATTAGCCGACATCACAAGCAGTGTTACATACAGCAATGTTGAAATGCCAGATGTACATTAGGTAAATAAGAAGAATGAAACAGAATGTCAGACTGTATATGAACTGAACTATATGGTACAATTTGTTATGTTGGTTTTTCTCAGTAAGTTCTGCTTTCTTCTGCCTCTATCAGCACCTCTCCCTGTTTCTTCTTGTTTCTTTCTTCATCTTTTTCCTCTCTTCATCTTCCTTCCTCTCTCTCCTCTCCTTGCCCCTCTCCTCTTTCATCTTCACCACACTCATCCTCTCTCATCTGCTCAAACATAATGTCTGCAATAATTATTCTCGCTTCCTTTGATTAATTTTGTTCGAATTCTTGCCCTGTGTGTGTGTGTGTGTGTGTGTGTGTGTGTGTGTGTGTGTGCGTTGCTAACTGCAGCATTAAATAAACCTGAGAGCTTCATAAATAGCCCTGTGGGATGGGTGGTAATGGGTGCCACTTACATTGACAAACACTTACAGTGCATGGCCGTGCCACCTGACCTGCCGTTAATAGGGCCATTTAAGCAGACCAGAGATCATCATGTACACACACACACACACACACACACACACACACACACAGGCAGCTTGTTCTCATTGGAGCAGCTCAGAGTCACGACATCATTTCAAAATTCATCAACTGTCTGACTCAGTAGGATGTAGTAGACGCTGCTTATTTACCTTTACATACCTTTAACAATCACAAGTTATTATAGGTCCACATTTCCTCACACTTCTGCTCCCTCCCTTCACATGTTCAGCATCATTACAGTATCGCCACGTGAGTTCTGTTGTCCGATCTAGCTTCCTGCATCTTTCTAACATTTCCTCCAAAATCTGATCTTTTTTTAACTGCAAAACTCTTGAGAACTGTGATCCATGTTTAAATGACATACCCATCAGATTAGAACAACTCTATATTCTTGTCTGAGTCAATACAACCTGTCCAAGCTTCAACTTCAACACCACAGCAAACCTCCTCACAAGATCCAATAGAAGATTCCATACTTCATAACCCTGCATCTCTACATAGGTTGCCTGTACATTTTTGAGCACATTTTAAAATTTTAATGATCACTTTTAAGACACATCGTCTGAGTAAGTGTCTGGCTTACTAACACTATGCAAGTAATTCCCAGGCTGAGGATAAAACCCAGAGGACACCAGAGCCATTATTGTGATGGACTTGTGTTTATTCTGTTAAGGAACTGGTGGTTTACAGACAGAAGACAGAGAGATAAGTGGGACCACAGCTCAACTTTACACCACTTACGCTCTCAGTAACTATAGATTTACCACCTAGAAGCCAACTGGTGTTTTAGCAACACCATTGGGAGCTTAGAGGGACACCTTATACAACATATTAATTCACATTTTACCCATCATTTACAGAAAGGTGTAGCCACCTCAAAAGATTGCTTATAGTAGGTTCTGGACTGCCTTCACCCTGCCAGGGAGGTGCATGTTAGGCAAACAACCCCACCTGCTGGCCAGAGAGGACTTCTGACACCTTATTGAATCTCCAGGTATTTTAGCTTTTGTATGAGTAACAGTCATATAAGTTACAGTGAATTGCGATGCAATAAATGCAGGTTAACAGTGGTTAAAGACAGTAACTGTGATTTTCTAACAAGCTAAACAGCACACTCACTAATTAATACCCCAAAGGCCTAAACTGACCTCGAATGACTCCATCAATTTAATCACATTTATCACTTGTTGTGTTGCCTATGAGGTGGAGGTGAGATGACACAGTGTGCCTGAGATTTTAGTCATTTTAAAAAAGACATGAAAAGATCTGGATGTATCCTCTTGTTTGAGATGCATTCTGAGACATAACGGCTTTAAGGTATTTTGTTGTTGTAAATTTGGATATGAACTTGCTAGCAGGGCTTCTTGAAAGGCTGTAGTTGAGCTTTTGTATCTTTCATGTATTAAAGTCCCAGTTTTAGGTGCATTAAAGGATATTTAGTGATTATTACAACTTGGGTCTTAATTATTTTTGAAGACATTTGCTTTTTTTCATTTCTGTTGTATAAGTTTATGAGGATCCTCAGTTGAGGGTGTAATGTATTAACAGTGTTTAGAGACATTAAATCCCTCCAGTGGATTCTGGGTCTTCACTAGTGTCTCCTACCTGTTGGACATGCCAGAAAACACCTCAGGAGGAGGGCGTCCCAGAGGAATGTTGATCACCTCAACTGACTTTTTTCATAGCCAATGAGCAGCAAGCTCCCTCCAGATGTGTGAGTTCCTGGCCCTGCTTGTATGTGTGATATCATTCTGTTTGCCGTTATCCAACGTCTTTAACCATAGATGAGGGTTAGACCACTCCGTAAATTGAGAGTGTCACCCTCATGCTTTGGTAGAATCCTTTAATCTATAATACCAGTTGTGGTCATGCATCAGACTACAACACCTTCTTCTTCTGACATACACAAACACAATCATCAGTAGGAAACTTCTGGATGACACCAACCTTCATCTGCAGGTTTGAAGCAGTAAAATTTTATGAAAACACTGAAGTTCAATGATTCAGTAATGAACCATCGTCAGTGTGAGCGCAGCATAATGTTTCCCCTGTTACCAACACCACATGGGCACAGACTGATGTATACTGTAGAAAGGACTATTAGAGAAAATTGAACGGTTAGACACAAACACACACAGATGAGTGGTTATACAAGTAATGTGTGTGTGTGTGTGTGTGTGTGTGTGTGTGTTTTGCCTTAGTAGTCACACATAAGACACAGGGGACCCTGGTGTCACACATCACACACACACCCACACATACACACAATAACTGTTCTATGACTCTGCCTTTGATACCTTTCATCTATCACACCTCTAAAAGATAGATCACAAATGACAAAACACACAAAATATAAACTTCTAGTCTTACTCGCTCCCCTATTACACCTCCAGGGTGTGTGTATATATGTATGTATGTGTGTGTGTGTGTGTGTGTGTGTACACACGTGAGTGTGTGTACACGTGAGTGTGTCACAGTGTGACACAGAACATCAATCTGTGCAGTAGTAGTGATGCCCAAAGCCCCGGCTGTGGTTGAAGATGATTCCACTATCAATCAACCTGTGTGTGTGTGTGTGTGTGTGTGTGTGTGTGTGTGTGTGTGTGTGTGTGTGTGTGCGCACATCTGTGCATGCAGTGTCTTAATCGCTTGCCCTGTTTCTCATTCTCTGTCCAGATCAATACCATGGTTTCAACACTATACACAAAACACAATCAATCTCTCTCTTTTCTCAAACACACACACACACACACACACACACACACACACACACACACACACACTTCTGACAGTGTTCTGGAAAGACAAGGTCAGGCACAAACTTCTAACATATAAAGTGGGTATGTTTTGGTGCAGTATGTACTGTAATTGGTTGTACTACTTCAGTGTTACATGGAATTTAAAGGAGTGTTACAGTTGATTTAAATATCAGGTTACTTCCTTTATTCTGGGTTGTAATTAACTGGAATTTTCCTTTAAATGCAGCTGCTCAATTTGGCATGGCGAAAGCATGAGCATGGTTAGAAAAATTAAAAAATATCTTGTCCCGCCCACCTTGTTTCTCTCGAACAGCTCAGTCTGGATGGCCTTGAGGTCGGTGTCGAGTGCAGAGGCGGCCTGCCGACGTTTCTTGGCCAGTTGCTCCTCCAGGTCTTCAGCCTGGGCCCTCAGCTTCTTGTTGTCCCTCTCCAGTGCCAGTTTCTCTGTCTCCAAACGCTCCCTGCGACCCCACTCTGCAGCATTCTCCACCTGCAACCTCTCCATCTGACGCCGACACAGAGGCACCCAGAGAGCAGAAAGAGAGTCAGGATGAGGAAACTGAATTGATTGGTTTATTTTAGGTGGTTATAGGTATGTTATTATAGAGCTGATAGTAGAGAGATGACAGGAGAGAAAGATGTGGAATGACATGCAACAAAGGTCCCGGGCCAGACTCAAACTTAAATGACTATTTTTACATTTCTGTTTATGTATGGGTTAAACAAACTAGATACAAGTCTTGTTTAGTGAGGTGTTGGTAGGTGTAGCTGTTTCCTCCTGCTTCCAGTCTTTACACAAAGCTAAACTAACCACATCCTGATTCCAGCTCTGTACTTAACACACAGACATGAGACTGATATACATCTGCATTTCCTGAACTAGACTGCTACAGCTGACTAAAACAAACAGTGAATGCCTGCTTGCCACATTCTTACTTAGTTTGGACAGATGATTGTAGAAAGCACCGAGAGGCAGTGCCAAAATACTGTCACACCGACGATACTGAGACACTCAGTCAAAAATATTATTTGGTTTTGTAAATATTGTCGAACTCTAATATGTTACATGGACCATTAACAAGTGCAGATGGTTTCTATTCATAAAGGTGAGTGATGTCACTTCTCAAAGCCTCAAAACTACAATCTCCGTAGTGTTCATGTTGTTGTCTTCAGCTGAAGGATTATGTGGCTCTTCTATGTTCTGATCCAATTAGGTGGCCCATTTGGCTTATGAAACCCACCCTGAACCCCACTGAATCATACAATGCTCATCAATAAGAAAAAACCATCACCCCACAGTCCTGTCTCCTTACCTCAGCTCGAAGTTCAGCTAGCTTCTTGTCCATACTGGTCCGGGCTCCCAGCTCATCTTCCAGGTCTTCAGATATGCGACCTAGTTCATCCTGGTGCATTTCCTTTAGCAGGTTCAGCTGGACAGTGTTAGGAAAAACGGGGTTATTAAAAGGGCTGGGTGTATTATCTTGCCCTTTACTGTTCATGCAGCAAAATCCATACAAATAAGTATTAAACCATAAAAAATAACATAACATTATACAATACTCATAACATTCCCATCAGCCTGTGCTATTTTTGGTATTTAGTGCTAATTAGCAAGTGTTAGAATGCTTACACGGGTGGTGAACATGGTAATACTGGAAACACGCCCTGCTAACTTATATCCGAAGCTAACGTTAGCTTACTGAGAATAACAAGGGCTGCACTTGAGCTAACATTAGCAACTTTAGCTAAACTGTGCTAACAGTGCAGGTATCATAACCAAGTAACATTAAACTTAGTGAAATATTGTGACAATAGTCTGACTCAGTGCGAGTCCTGGAAGAGAGCAGGAGGTGAGCCAACTGTCAATCACAGCTGTCAATCAACACCTACACAGCAGACATCAAAGCTACTATAAGTCTTCAAAACTTATTAATTGAGCAATAATTTCCAAAATGACCACCAGCACACTTCATAGAGGGCCTGAATTTACAGATTGAGACCATAATGACTCAGTGAAAACAATGATTGACTTAGTGTTTCTAGAGAGAAGTTGAGGCTTTATGAATGGGAGTCAGATGGAGGATCTAGCGGCTGTCGGTGGTATTGCACTTTAAGATGCTTCCACACTTTCTTCAATTTCAAGCCGTGGTTGTTGCCACTTTGGCCTAAAGAGTATCCCTACTGAAAATCAACATGCTAGCATGGTCAATGTTAGCAGGTTAGTATGCTGATGTTTAGCTCAATTCACCACTGTTCCTGAACACAGCCACATAGAGATGTTAGCATGGCTGTAAGAGCCTCAGGCATTTTCCTGTGTTGGAATGTTAACCTTGGCTACATGCCCTTGAATGTACTTTTTTACAAACCTAAATAAAAAGTGCACATACCTTTTCACAAAGCATATTCTAAATCTGAATCTCCAGCATGAAAAAAACAGAAGTGCTTAGTACTGAAATGTCAAAGCTGCACTGAACCAAAGTTCTGGTCTGAAGAAGAGCAAGGACATCAGACTCCAGTGTTCCATTCAGAAACATGACATCTTTTTTCAGGAAAATGAAACTAAACTACAAAATTTCACTATTCAGGATGTAATTGCTTGACATTTACAGTGATCTATAGATTTGTACGAGAAGACATCCCCTATTCCTTCTTAAAAGCTGGCCATTTCTGGAACCAAACATCTCCTGTGATCTGTGAGTATCTGGGACAACAAGCGTGTAGATAAGGATGACCCAATCTCCTTTATCGATCCTTTTCATCCTTCCATGTCCTTATCTGATCATTGCATCTCAGCTTGTGTCTCGCCTGCCTCCTCTCCACCTTCAGCACTTCACCGTATCCTGCTTTCATCTCCATCTCTTCTACCCCGCTTATCTTCAAAACACCCATCATCACCATCCACACATCTCTCATATCTTCGGGCCTAGCCCCCTGCTTTCTTTCCCTTTGCTGGTTTTATCAAACTGATTTGGTCATTTAGTGAGCCTCTCCATGAGACCTGTGCTTGTTATGTCCTTCCCCTCTCTCCTCTCCTCTCTGCAGGCCTGAACTGCCCTCGTGTGGTGTAAGACTGAAAAAACATCAGCCATGTTTCAGTCCTGAGTGCTCATGTCCACACTGTTATCGAACATCCAAAGAATGTAAAAGTGCACTGAGATATGTTAATGATAGCCTGTGTGTTTATCTTACCTCCACTAATGCGAGGTAAATATTGAATAATATTACAGCAACAGAGGAAGGATTATCATCATTTTATACTTTTACACCATACTTCAGAACTAGAGAACTGCTTTACTGTCTGTATAATAATATACCTCTATACAATCTTTCTATATGCTACTAGGCTGTTATGTTGTGTTATCTCATTTTTATTAAACTTGTGAACAGTCAGTAACAGTTAACAATTTTTACCATCTCATAAAAAATAATTTAGTTTAAAACCTTCTGTAAAGCAGAATTGAACCAAAAGTTATGTTTAACAATCTCCTTGAAGAGAAAATACTTTTTTAAAAATGTGATTTGGGTGAGACTATGATTAATTGCTTGTTATATGATATTTTTAGAGAAATAACCTTCATCTCTAATGACTTCCTCTGAGACCTGAGTTATGTTTTAATAAGGGAACCTTTCTTTGTGTGTTTGATTCCAATGGTAGAACCTGGCAGCAGAAACACAGTTCTTTGTAGGGTTGCAACCAACAATTATTTTCATTATTGATTCATTTGTAGATTGTTCTCAGTCAATCAATTAGTTGTTTAGTCTATAAAATGTCAGAAAATATTTTTAAAATGCACTTTATAATTTACCAGAGTCCAAGGTGATGTCTTCAAATTCCTTCTTTTTTTAACAAACAGTCCAAACAACAATATTTGTATTACTGCATGAAAACTGACTGAAATACAGCCTACCTCATAGTTTTCTATGATATTTTGTGCAATGTGTACTTGAGTTGGATAGATTTCCCTCATCAGTGTCACTACTTTCAATGTTTTTGTCTCTTTTCGTGCCTCTGCCAAGTCTGCTGTTGATCTGGGAAGGATGTACACAGTCATGTGTTCAATATGTATAATGTCACATGTCTTTTTGTGCTGCATGACTCTCAGAAACCAGAGACATACAGTAAAAAGTCCTCTATGTTTGATGAGCTGCTACCCCACTGCCAGCTACAGTTTTAGGTTTGAGTCAGATTTGTTTAAGAAGCACATTCCAAATCCCTGAAACCAATAAAAATCAAACCCAACCTGATCAATGTTTGAGGTTGGAAAAGTAGAGGAAAAGTAGAATAGTATCTGGTTGGAGGTGTTAAAGAATTTCAGTCACTGCTGGTGAGTTCAGTCTTCTAGTTAGAGGACTTGTTCAGGAGAATATTTTATAGTTCACTTTTTTGGCTTGGCATAATCACTTTTAGTTGTGTTCAGGTGTATTTTTATATACTATCTAGTGCAGCAGAGTTATCAGTGAGATTTAAAGGGGTTCAGTGAGATTCATGCTTCCTTGAGTCATGAAATTTATGTAGTGTAATTATTGATCCCTGGCAGGAACGTGGCATGGAACTGTAAATTGCAAATAAACTCTGCACAAATAAAGGCTGGTCTGGTAAAAAACATCGAAAGGGTAGAGTTACTCAATTAGCTCACATTTAAAATTCAGCATAAAATTACAGCACTAATTCCTTCATGTTATACTACTGTGCTGCAGAAATACTGTTTCCATTCACTAGTTATTTCCTGTTATCGATTTCTGTTATGCTACTGTCAGACATACAAGGAAATGTCCACAGGAAGTGTTCAGTTTCATTAATGGTAAGTTAATAGTGATAGAAATGGTAATAATTGGTGAATGAAAACGGTATTTCTGTTGAAAAAAAGCAGCAGAATGGTGAGTACGCCATTTTGTACTTATGGATTTAGTGCTGTGGAAATATACATTATAAAGAATTTATCAAGACAAGCAATGAGATAGGAGGAAGTGTTATGTTTGTATTGAGGTGGAACTCCACAGATTTCACACATCAAAGCGTGTTTCCAGGTGTTGAGGAGTGCAACTGCATATGTGAAAAAACTGTGGCTCCAGAGGGAGCTATGTGAAATCTGATAAATTGCCATAAGTAATGTCACTTGAGTCAGCTTCAGTTGGGGTTGAAGACTACAAGTTTGAAAATGAAACAGATCTGGGGGTGTGAAGTCTCTGCTGGAGGCTAGCAGCTCCAGGCTACATTAGCCGCTACTAGCATAACACAATCTGTACAGTTGAATGAATCAAGTTGAATTGCATTATGGGTGATATTGGTGCCAGGTTTTGACAAGGAAGAAGGATCAGTGAGATAAAAAAAGATCCCTTGTTTTGCTGCATAGTAATACATCTGCTAAATGCTAATATCAGCATGCTAACACCTTAATGACAAATGCTAACATACTGATATTTACCATGTTCAACCATAGTGTGTTAGCATACTGTTGTGTTATACTGTAAAATACATACTAACATTTGCTAATAGCACCAAACATAAGCAGAGGCTGATGGGAATGTGATTAGTTTTGCTGGTCATAAACCAAAAAATTGGACAAATTAAAATTTTGACTTGATGAAGGCACTAGATGAAACCTTCGGATCACGGATCACTAATTAATTACAGTTCATCCTGAGAGGAACACGAACGTCTGTCCCAATTTCACTGCAATCCATCCAATAGTTGTTGACACTCAAAACCACAAATGTGGACCTCATGGTGGCGCTCACTAAAGTCAGTAGGATACAGTGTCTGGGACCCATGAGCGTCTGTACACAATTTGATGGCAATCAATTCAATAGTTGTTGAGATATCTCAGTCTGACACACCTAACTGACGCTAGTCTGACCTTTTATCTCAACTGAAAAGCAAATCCTTCACTTGCCGGCAACATTAAGGCACAGAAAGTTGACAGAGTTGCCTTATTTGATCAAACACTACCAGTTGATATTGTTAGTGGATGATAATTTGTCAGACCAACATCTAGGTGACCCTTCTGCCAGGTGAGGAAGTAGAAGTGACCACATGGAGGTCTCACCTGTTTGAGGGCCTCCTGTTTGCTCTTGCTGAGCTCCTCATATTTAAGTTTCCACTGACTGAGTTCAGCCTCCAGCCTCTCAATGCTCCTACTCAGAGCGAGCTTGTCTCTGGGGATAACAGGAAGACACAACACACATTAGTGAATTTCATACATCATACTGCTATAGTGCTTGAGTGGCTTATTATGTGAGTCAGCAAATGTTTTCAAAATGGATATTTCACATTATGCAATCTCACAAGAAAGCCTGTGCAGTTCAGCAGGGACACACAGTATCCTGGAAATCACTAATGAAATGTTCTGATGATCTGCGTCAGTCCTTCGTCATGATTTCAGTACACCATACTTCATACTGTTTGAGCTTTATTATTAGAAATGAACACGTGACCAGCCATCCATGGAAACAGATTTTTGTATTTCACGGCAGAGGATGGAATATGTTAGTACTGAGTGTGACAAGGCCTGGCTTCAGGTATAAACAAATCTATTCTCCTCTTTTCCAACACTCACGACACTCATGTTTTAGCACTTTGCTGGCATTTGGTCATCATTTCAGGGTACCAGTTGTAAAGACTAAAAAGTTGCCATACTTTTTGTTAACTAGACTCTAGCAATGTTTTAGACTTGGGGTGTTATATAATCTGGACAGGCTGGCTTGCCAGGAGATTCTTCCCCAGAAGGAAGGCATGCATTGTGTCTGTTTCCTTGTTCGTGTTTTACTACATTCTATGTTTGACTATTGTTACTGTTTTTGTTTCTTATGATTGAAGCCACCAAATTTCCCTCTCGATAAAGATTGATTGATTGAATAAGAAAACATCTGATGTGTCTCAGTAATTTTGCTGGAACTGCTACACCTGTTGTCATGTCATACTTTATATCTCTGCTACAGCCCAGACAGTTTAGGATTGTGTGCGCCTCTCTTACTCTCTCTCTTTCAGCAGGACTTTCTGGGACTCGTCCAGACGAAGCTGCAGGGCGTTGAGTTTGCTGGAGTCTTCCTCTGCAGTGCTCATGTCATCCCACAGCTGCCTGCTGCGTTCCTGTCGGCTCAGACCGCAGAACGAGCGTGAGCCAGCCGGGTTAATACTGCCGCTACCACTGCGACTCTCCCAGGCCTCCTGAGCGTCACTGCCCTGGGCCCTTGAATGCAGAACTGACTCTAGCAGCTCCAAGTCCTGAAAGAGCAAGAGAGAGAGGGGGAGGAAAACATTAGACCACAATACCAGGTTAAAAACAACTACAATAAGTACAACAGGTCAAAGTTGAAGCAGGAAGTGGGTTTGTTCAACAAATCTCAGCCATTATCTTGGTGAGTATGATGTAATTGCTAACAATAGAAATGATGGCCAAAACAAGGAAAAGAGAAATGAAACAGACATAAATTAAATGGGAAAATATGTACGACACTGATGCCAGACACATGGAACAAAAAGCTAATATGGTATGTATTAATTAATTCCCCTCAGTGCAATTACATTACATAACAAAAATGTTATGAACAAATCATAAGAAGGCATTTGATATTAAAGTAGTCAAAGTTGCTCATCAAATTTGACATATCTACAGATATGCAACACATAACACATGTAGCCACTTTTTAATAACTTGTCATTGTGTGAGCAATATGGACAAAATCCTCTTTCGTGGTATTAGTAATTTCATATCACAACCTTGACATATATAATCAAAGAGTAATGTTTCAGGAAAATCTGCTAATAAACTGAATTGGATAAAATGATCAAACAGAAATGTCCGTTTTTGGCAAATCCAGTAAAATAAATACCTCTCAAATGAAGAAACATCATCACATTAATGCTAAAATGCTATAAATGTTTGCTTCAATGGCCTAGTAAATCCAGAGATAGGGATAGCAACTGTACCACGGTATAAAAAGTATGGCAACATATCTGACAATACTCAAAGTCATATTGTCTTAAAGGTTTACTCATGCTAGAGGCTTGGTGACATGAAACTACTCTCAGGGCTAGTTGGTGCACTTCTGTAGCTGGTGTAGCTAACAGCTAACACACTAGCAAACTGGGAACACAATGGCGCTAGCCAGTCACAGTAGCTTTCAGAGAAACTTCCTTTTTTCTCTACACTGTGCTGTTTATTCCCCACCTGACACTTTGCTGTCAGAATTACGCATCAATTCATTCAATAAAGAGCTGTAGAAGAAGGAAA
The DNA here is from genome assembly GCF_910596095.1 of Thunnus maccoyii. Classification (NCBI taxonomy): domain Eukaryota; kingdom Metazoa; phylum Chordata; class Actinopteri; order Scombriformes; family Scombridae; genus Thunnus; species Thunnus maccoyii. Next base: position 3,712,115 of record NC_056533.1, on the reverse strand, counting down.
GAAACTCAGTGAGCTAGATTACTCTCAGTTAGCAAGCTTGTTAGCTCGTTAGCAATAAGTTTTCAAGACACACACGCACACATACAGTTACCAGTTTATCGGGTACACCTAGCTACAACTAATGCAGTCTAATGCAATAAAGCAGTAATATCATACCCTTTTAAAGAGGTATCATGTTCAGCTTTTTTTGAAACTGCTTTCTGGTCAATTTGGACGCTGTAGTTTGTGGTGCTGTTGAGTCATCCTTTATAATGACATGTTTCTAATCTTTCAAAACTCAACATGAAGGGATTTATTGCAGGGCTATATTTGTTTTAGCTATGTGTACCTAATAAACAGGCAACTTAGTGTATTAGTCATTGTCCTGTTTGGTAATGGTATAAAACTACAGCTCTTTAGTGGAGCAGTTTATACTCCTACAGATGAGGTTAAATCAAACTGGATGGTGCAACACAGCTAATAAGCTACAATAACTGGACTCTCTGGCTCTCCATCCCCTAAAAGGTCAACACCCTCAAGACACTTTGCCATTGGTCAACATCAACTCAATGCAAAAGATTTGAACAGATTTACTTCACCCCTGTGAGTGAATTCTGATTGCGGCAATTCAATTAGATTAATTGATTCTGGCGCAATTTACCCAGTCTTCTGGTGTGAGCACGCCTTTATTGTCTGTCCCAAAGTCTTATCAAAGGTTTTTCAGCAGTTTTAGACACAAATACTGTAGATACATAGAGTCAGTGAGGAAATATCATATAATCACATTGGTGTAGTGAACTGTAGTGGAATGTTGTGCTATACAGTGGTCTGTGGGAGAGGTTACTCTCATGAGTTTCCGATTCCATGTCCCTTAATCCTTTGAGAAACATTTATCCTCCAAACATTTCATAACTCCTTAACAGCATCAGCAGGCATAAAGGCTTCTTTTCAGTCTCTGTCCCAGCAAAACTAGCCTCATCTCCTGTACAGACTAGTACGAAGCTGCCAGTTTTTGATAGGGTTGACAGAAATGTGGGCCTCTTTTGCAGCAATATTTCTCTTGTGTCCTCACTGTTCTCCACCACTCCCCGTGTTCCCCCTTACCAAAGCTGCAAATCAAACTGTTTTTTTTATCAAGAAGATCATCTAAAATTTCTGCTAACTTGCTTTCACAGCAGAACCCTGAACCCCATGGGTGGGTTCTCATGACCAAACATTTTCAAATCTCACTTTATTTAATGGCCTTAACAGAAATTAAATTGGAAATGTTGAGCTTTTCCTGCTCCCCACAGTAAATCTGTCTGCTTTGGCACTACTACAGTAAAGATCCAAACATTACTCCACCCTGTACACACATCCACACCATCTGCTAGATGTAAAATGTGAGATCTCCATCTCCCACAGGCTTCATAACACTGTGTTTCTTTAAGATAATCACGATGCTGCTCATAAATATCTAATTCTGAGAGTTGTAAAGGTATCCAAGGACAAAAAATATAACATGATGGATGCTATGAGAGCTTTTTATTAACTGGCAGCAGCACAGAGCTCCTTTGTGCTGCAGTGACAGGATGGAGATAGAAATGCACATCAGGCATTTGATGTTTTGATGCATTTTAATATGCATTTTTGTTAATATGATGATATCTTTAAGAAAAAGAAAACATTTTATTTGGCACTACATTCCTTTTTAGAGGTGCGTAACATGTTAAAACGTCTTTAGTAGCACTAATCAGATGAACTGTAGCTGGACTCATTTATATCTGCGGTGTTAGTAAAAACCACGATAAACTAAACATTGTGGTGAGGCAAAACTTTGTGCCCCTGATGGTAATCTGCAGCAGGCTCAGTATTCCCAAAGGAGTCTGCACTTACCACAAACCATTCAACACTGTAAGATCTCTGCTGGTACACCCTAAACACAGGACCCCCCCTGAGAGGAAGACTGGATCAGTGGATGACATAATATTTATATGTGCATGAAAAATGTTCCAAGAGCTGCCATCTGTTCTTAAACGCACATTTAATCTGTCTGATTCTGTACTTCCTCCTCCCTCTCCAAGGATTAACTGGCTCTGATACTAAAGGTCTTTCAGCAAAGGAGGTGATTTTCACATTCAACTGTGACACTAATTGTGTTCAATTCAGCACATGTTAAAATTGGATTAAAAAATGTTTATCCTAGTTCAATATTATTTTCTCACTTAAGGAATATAAACAGAGTAACTAGCCAATTAGTCTCTCATTGTTCTATTATCATTACAACATCTTAACAGCAGCGAACTGTTCAAATTCTAAAATCACAGCTGACTGACTGACAGACAACAGACAGGGATCAGCCGGAGGCAGCTGTCAAAAACAGTGTCTTGCATCTCACCTTTTCAATCTCAAAAAAGTGAGCAACTAACTAACAAAAAAGCAGTCTGATCTTTAGAAAATGGTTTAAGACTGTACATAAGGATCTTTAACACAAGCTACCAAGCAGTAGATCAGCTGTAAAAACTGTTTTCATCTGTGAAATAACATTAGCTAACACTCTATACTGCTTTGTGTCATGATATGTTCCATTACGTTATCCTACTTATCTATGTGCACTACGTAGGCCTACACAAACACACAGTATTAGACATTAGCTAACTAAATGTCTGACATTACGCACCAATATAGTCTTCCAACTTTCCACGGACAGTAACCCAGACAGGTGCACATACTTATAGGGAGATAAATGTTGAAACAACAGTACCTCAGTGTGTGTATCACCGAGGTCTAACAAAAGTGTTGAATGCACTTCCTTCCTCATAAAACACTCCACAGGGTACCTTTAATTCTCTCACTTAAATTGAGCTTTACATTACAGCTGTCAAAGACTGGAAAGAAGAACCTGAATGAGGCTGAATGAACACTACAAACACACCAGACCAAAAGCACTCACACAATCCACTGGGAAGAGATCAAAGGTCATCAGCTCCTGACTCTGACCTCCTCACTGAAGAAGAGACTGGGAGATGCTGTTGACACTGCTGTTATTATGTGATAGACATACTTTTTAAGTGTTGAAAAGTCTCCTCTGACAGAGTCTGATTGTCAGCATCAGGCTGTTAAAAAAATCCATAATTAACTTGAGAATTATTTTAGCCGCATGAACTTCACCATAAAATGTCATTACAAGTCATTAAGTATCATTGGAGTATTTTCACATCCGCTAAATGCGACATTTCTTGGGATTATTTTCATATCTGTGGTTGCTGAAGAGTTTTTTTTTTTTAGCCTGATGATGCTTTCGATATCTGGAAACAAAGCTGTGATGCAGCTGCTGTCATTACAGGTGATCCCCAACAGAGGGACCCAGCGTGTAACACATGTCTGTCAGACAATCCACACGCCTGTGCCACATGTGGAAGTACTCAGTGTGTGTGTGTGTGTGTGTGTGTGTGTGTGTGTGTGTGTGTGTGTGTGTGTGTGTGTGTGTGTGTGTGTGTGTGTGTGTGAACCAGAACAATGGAGGGAGACAGGAAATGAGGCTGTGCTGTGTGCGAGCAACAGTTTCTCCAACGTTCCAAGACCACCTCTGCTGCCGCCACTGACAGACACATAATCATGGTTTACTTGGAACGCTCGCAGCCTCAAAGTGTGTTTCTCTGCCTGTGTATTAGTGTGGATGTGTTACCACGGAAACCCAGTCTGAACTAGCTGAAGGTCACGTCTGATAGGCAATGACACTGATCTTCACTTACTGCTATTTTAACACAGACACCTTCATTATGAGGTTACGGCTGGTGTACACGTAGTATGCTTGTGTGCGTGCGTGTGTGTGTGTGAGTGTGTGTGTGTGTGTGAGTGTGTGTGTGTGTGTGTGTGTGTGTGTGTGTGTGTGTGTGGTGAGAGTATACAATTGCCAAGAAACACAGAGGGACCCACCACGGCTATAAACACGCACTGGTAGCTCAGTCAGATCCAGAGTGAGGAGAAAACACAGGAGGTCAAAGCTGTATGTTATCAGATGGGACAACAGAGTGCTACTGCTCAACACTGAATCATACCACAACTGTTCACTGTGCTTCTTATTACACAGAAAAGTGGGTCATTGATTTATAACAGATATGGAAGAAACGACTTAGGGGTCATTTTTGGACACTCAACTAAAGTTTGATGCACATATGAGGACAGAGAGACAATGGGCCTCATGCAAGAGGATGTTCTAATAGTAAGATCCAGACCTGTTGTACTAGTCATGCAGAGATAGTCTGCCTATCTTTACAATGGTGAAAACACTTGTAGGGATGCAACTAATGATTAGTTTCATTCTGGATTCATTTATTCTCTCAATCAATTATTATGTCTTTATTTCTTAGAGCTCAAGGTGATGTCTTCACATGTCTTGTTTTGTCCAATCAACAGACCAAAATCCAAAGATATTCAGTAAGCATGTAAGCTTCAAATCCTCACATTTGGGAAGCTACAACCAGCAAATGTTTGGAGTTTATCCATTAAAAAAATGGCTAAAACGATTAGCAAAGTAGTAAATAAAGCAAAATGAATATTCTGACAGGTGTACAGAACAACAAAAAACAAAAACAAGAACTGCGTTGATGAAAGGAAATATGGTAATGGATGGATATGGAAAGCCTTACCACCTGCGTTATAAACAAACTGAAAGTTTAAACACAAAAGTGAAACTGTGGCTTAAACAATGACAAATATATGAATAATGAACGTATGTATCCACTGGTCACATACAAGTACACTTACTGTATACATGTATACTCACTCTCATACACACTCTTACATTTAAATGTCAATACATACACAGTCATCTAAACATACATATATACACAGACATACAGTAAACATATACATACATACAGAACTGGTTTTATCTGAATTTAAAAGCCTCACCAGGGTCTGAGGCTGCAGCAGAGCTTCAGCTAGACACCAGACTACACACGTTACATCTGTTGCCGTGCTTCTTCTTATGTAACAATGTTTATCTGTATGGTTTATCTCAGATGGTCTACTTCTGCTTCTACTACATCTACTGCTGCTAACACTCATACTGCTACTACAGCTTTTCTCTTACAGAAATGACTACATGGTATATTTCATTTCTTAGTGTAGTGTGGGGAAGTGGTAGGAAATCTTGTTTATTTGTTTGTTATGCAGATAAAAATTGAAATTGTGGACTGAAAATCAGACTGTAGACTGATTGTGCCACCTCTTGGATAACGATGTATACTAGCTTGTGTGAAAGTGAGGTGGGCAAAGTTGGGGTTTTAAAAAGTGAGGGGGACATCAGGCCCTTGCCAGCAGCAATGACCTTTCAATGTCATGATCAAAAGTAAAATGGGATCCCATCTAACTTTACCTCATCCCTCACCACAGGGACTGATCCCCACTGGCTGCTGTTGAGAGGACATCACAAGGACAAAAACTAAGTTTGGAGGATTGTGTCCTCTTGGATAGGTCATATCTGACTATAATGTATTTGCACCTTTTGGAACACAATCACATCATCATCATCATCATCATCATGTCATTTTCCAGGACAGAATTCCAGTCTTTCCAGGAACTACTGCTATTATATAATTCTACTATTACTGCTACAACGCTAACAGCTAGTGATACAGTGTGCAGTAGAATGCAACATGTGCTTAATACTCCAGCTGTGAAGCCTCGTCAGCTAACACTGACATGTTTACACAGACTGAGAAGAAGACCAACAGAGGTTTGTAATATTCAGCGTAGCCAGCTGTCAGTGCATAAACAAACCAATCAAAGAAATAATACCAAAGACAAAAGAAAACTCCATGTGCTAAATCCAACCGCGAGTGACCGAGGGATCTCCCTGCAGCTGACGTCGCTCCTCTAAAAAGAACTCCGGGAGCTGCCTGAACAATTTATGTTCATCTCTGACCTTTTCATGTCATCACCAAACACAAGATTTATGTGTGAATGTGGCTGAGTGCTTATAAACGTTCCCTTGCTGCATTTTTTTTTTACTTTGTGCCATTGTGGCGATAGATACTTTGTGGCCATGCATCTACACAGGTGTTTTCCATTACACTGGCTCATTAATCTGATTACACCTCCAGCCAGGTTGAAGCTAGGAGGAGCTGTGCTGGAAATACATGCACACAAAACTGCATGAACCAATGAGAGTAAGTTGTCGCACCCTAACAGGAAAGTCAGGAACATAAATATCAAACGCAGTTCGCCCTGAGACGAGGACTTATCAGGCAACATGAGTGACAACAGCTGTGTGTGTGTGGACTGTAGATATATAGAGCTTTAATCACTGTACTACAGGCCGTCCTATCTATATTTTGCATCTGTGTCTCCTGAATAGTGTGTATTCATAGAAGGAAAACAGTAGAATTCCTTCTCCTTCTTCACAGACCTTTGAAGACAAAAACAGTGACATAAAAAACTAAAATGTTATATGTACATAAAGATAAGTCTGTATCTTTGAAGTCAATTGTCAGTAAATTATAGGCAAGCTGCAGGTGAGATGCTGCACTCAGATGTCATAATCACTTGGAATAACAGCGGATCGTCTCCGGCATGCCGACACACAGCCAGGACGTGTCAGAATGTGTCTGGTGGAGATTGGGGGGTTATAAACATTTTCATTTTAGTGCTACATATTTGTCTTTGTGCTAATAAGACATCCAACAAGCATCACCTCCTAAAACTATTCATTCATTCATTCCTGGTGAAGGTTTAGAAACATGAGGTCATGTGACACTCTGTACCACTACCTTCTGTCCCTCAGCGCTGTCTGTCAGACGGTTTCTTTCATTGGTCTCTATGAAAAACCAAAACATGTTTCTGGGATTTACTGTCCATATTCTGTGATCAATGTATATCTACTATAGCACTTCCTACTGGTAAATTACTACTGAATAAAAAGTAGCTTGCTATTAGGTTTTACAGTCATCATCAGCTCAGTTTGTAGCTGTGATCTCTGCTGTGTACAACCATCTACAACCCTGCCTGTCCATTCTCATGGCCTGCCTCTCAACTAGCCTCAACCCTCATGTCATATCAGATAAACCATAATTACCAGTTTCCAACCTGTAAATGCTGTTCATGTCAACATCCAAGTAATGATTACAACCAGGAAACTCTTCAGTCATCATTCAAGTGAATTAAGACTAAAATGTAATGGATATTGTGTTATATTGTCAATGGACAGTGTATCTGACTCTCACATGATGAATTACACAATCATAGGACTCTTCACCATCTCTACACTCTATCCCATGATGTGAATGTGACATTGGTCTGTCGAGTTGCTGATGCTTAACCTGCAGTGGTCTCGGGCTTGTGAGAAATAGTGGACCATCCCTGTACAGAGTATGGTTAGGTTGTACAGCTTCACCTTCAGTCATTTGCGTTGTTACAAATCTCAATGTGATTTTGAAAGAGTCCCAGGAGTTTGTTTCACTATATTTTCAGCATTAAATGGGCTCCACAGAACTATCCAGAGAGACAAAGGCAATGGTGCTAAAATATGGCCCATAATAGTACTTAATGCTAACATCCAGTACAAGCTGGAATTCTTTTAATGTGCGTCTTGTGTGTCAGTATGACCAAGCCAGAGCAAGGCAGCAGATCCATTCTGTGTCTGTGAAGAAGCTCCAATAGCCTGACAGAGAAGAAGTACTGCAGTCCTCAGGTACCAATACTGGTACCAGTACCCAATGATACCTTTTTTCAATAGTTTACTCTTCTGTAATAACAAAGTAATATGTAATAATGTAATACTACTTTGTTATTACAGAGAAACCATATGTAAACATATAGATATCCATATCTTAAGGTAGGATTAGTGGGCTGTTAAACCAGAAACAACAGGGCTAAGCCTTATTTTCTATGGGCTACACACAGCGCTGCGTGGCTATGCTAACGATGTTAGCCATGCTTGCTAGCTGCTAGCTGCGTTGCAGGCTGGGAAAATAGGTCCGGCAAGTCTCTTCGTATGTGCAGGTTGGTGCTCCTGTCAGTGTCAGAGCCTCCTTGTGAGATGCTTCAGTTGGTAAATGTGTGTTTTTAAAAATTATTCCAGGGCTGCGTTCACTCTCAGTCCCACAAGGTACCCAAATTTGGCACCGATTGATCTAACATGAATCGGTACTTGGTAGTACCAACGTAATTCGGTCAATACCCCATGAGTACCGAGTTCAGTAATCAACCCTAGTGCCCACACTGCTTGTGTCTCTTAAATAGGACGCCCCACACACACACACACACACACACTTTTGAGGAGCGATCTAACACAAGTACCACTCACTGCAGCATGCAGTTCAGGGCCTGTGGGGTTTTTTTTGTCCATCTGAGGTTTGACAGTCGTGACCAAAGGCACACGCTGAACATAAACATATTTCATTTTTGAAGATTGTAATATAATATATATATATATATAATATATATAATATAACGTGGTACAAGCACATGAGCGTTGTAACACTTTTTGCTTCATGCTATACATATCAAACTTTGATCTACTTGCTAGATTCATTTTCTATTTTTATGATCGTGTACGTGACAATAAAACTTTCACTTACTCAAAGGCACAACCTGCTGGTGGAAAAACACGCAGCACATTCACAAACATCAATACTGCATGAAGTACTTCATTATGAACACTGCAGCCTAGAAATTATATTACACCAGTACATGTGGAGTATAAACACTGCCTGCATATATGTATAAGCTTGATACATGTAGAATTAATGGCAGAGCTGTTGTGTTGGATTGCATTAGATTGCACAGGTGTACCTGATGAACATCCTCACAATAAAGCAGAGAAAGACAATCAGCCTGCATTTTAATACATCTACTGCACAACTTGTCATTTCTAACAATCTCCGTATCTCTCCATCATACTGATTCTTCACTCAGACTAGAATTTCATCAGTTGTGGCTACTTTTGACTTGTTTCTCTTGGTTTTAAACGATGACTTACACATGACCACATATAAATATAAACATATATACACATGTAAATATAACTTAGAGGAGTATTGTGTCCAGGTTTTATTCATACACGTGTACAAACTATGAAAAATTGCACAAAGTCAGAGTTTCTGAACTTGGGAGAGGCACACAGTAGACACAGTCTGATGCCAAAACAAACAGGTTGAATCCATTTCCCTCTTTATAAAACATTTACAAAGTAGAGTTTTTGAATAGTTTGAAACCAGTATTGTTTATATCCATGTTTCTAGCTAGCTGTCTCCTTCATTCTCAGCAGAACAATGTAAACCATTGGCTAGAATCTGTTTCAGGTTACCCGTGTGCTCATGCATGTACATGTGCACCCTCGTGCATGTACTAACAGATCACAGGCTACAAACAAAGTGGAGACCAGGTCATTAAAACAATGCTCCATAGCACCGCTAGTGTTTGAATAACCACAGAGTATCTATAACACAAGCAATGACATGAAACAGTCTAATCTAAAAGTGAACTGCAGACTCACCTTTTGTTGACCCATCGTTTCTGTGTCCAAGTCCACGTCCCTCACAGGTTCTGGTTCTGGAGACCCAGGTGGTCCCTCTGCCACCCGGTCCAGCTTACATTCAGTGTGGACCTGAGTGGAGGAGGTGGAGGAGGCCGGGGAGGAGGGAGGGATGGATGGAGAGGAGGAGGAAGAAGCACCGCGAGGCGGGTGGGCCGGGGAGGAAGAAGGAGAAGCGGTGGTGGTGGCTGCGAGAGGAGTGGCGTGGTCGCCGTGGAGACGCAGCGCCTCCTGCCGTAGTGTCTCGTTCTCTGAGGCCAGTTCCTGACGCTCCCGCCGAACACTGGTCAGTTCCTTGGTGAGGGTGTCCAGCCGCTGCCTCAGCTGACGGACTTCGTCGCGTGCACGGTTACGCTCCGCACGAACCTGGTAAAACACAGGAGATGATCGAATCAACCCCAAACCCACCGGTGCCTACTGAAGATGTACATCTTTAAAAAACAGCTGACAAACACGATGTTTAACTTGAAAAAAGGATCAATTATTTCATACAACAGCTGGTCACTGTAGATGTCATCAAACATTACTCAAGCAGGAGGAAATGATGTATTTGTTGGGGACTATTTTCAGCGGTGGATTAATCCACATTTAGTGCTCTAATGTGTATTTTCAGCAACAGGATGAGGTGTGTGTCAAAAAATACAACAACAATGGAGCGCTATGACTCAGAGGAATAAGATATATCAGACAGATCAATTCATTGTTGGTTCGGGTCTTTTGATGGGATTTGCTGAGAGTAAAGATTATGTGATATCATCAGCCTTATCCTTTTACTTTAGGAAAAATTGTGGTTTTAGTTAAATATTGAATTATTATTGGATTATTAAATAATTAGTCCACACGTCCGGCCTCATGCTTCAAGTCATTCTTTTCCTGAACCCAAAGTTCTTTGAGTTGCCTAAAAAAAATATCCATAAAATATTCATCAGACTTTACTCACCAGGAGCAGAGAGACATGCAAATGAGATGTTATATGAAGAGGATTTTTAAGAGACAGTTAAAGGTATCCTGTAGAGTTTTTGACCATTAGTTACGCTATGGGGGCTGTGGAGCAGGGTCCCAGTTTTGTTAGTTCTCATGCACGAGTACACAGCTGACATGATACATGTTCCAGCCAATGGTTACACACTATTCCACTGATCTACAGGAGGCTGTAACACACAAAGAAACACAGCAGTGCACCAGAACAGGCAGGGAAGACTGCTAGCAAGTAAATTACAATTTATTTATTTATTTAATTATTTTAAATCATTTGAATCTCTTGTTTTAATCTCTTTTTTTTTCATTTTTATCATAATCTGAAGCTGCTCTTATCTTTCTACTAGAAATTAAAATGGATTGAATAACCACATGTAACGCTAAGAAGATGAAATTGGGGGTATGTATGTTATGAAACATCATATCTTGAGGCGTTACTATAGTAACACACAGCCCACCTTGCTCCACTTCTCTCTCCAGTTGGCCGTGCAGTCTGACCACCACCTCATGGTCTTCTCCATCTGGGCCGCCCTGGCCCGAGCCTCCTCCAGCTCCCTGAGCCTCAGCTCCTCTCTGCTCTCCCAGTCGGCCCCGGCTACATCGCCCATGGCCCCCAAGGATCCCAGCCCGAGGCCTCCCAGCCCAGGCGACAGCAGCAGCGGAGGGCTGGAGCTGGGGGTTCCTCCGGTAGGGCTGGGGGTATGGGTGAGGCTGTCCGGGGAGCGGATCCCCCTGTCAGACCCCAGACCGAGGCTGCACAGCAGGCCGCCTCCGGCCGACTTGCCGCCCTCAGACAGGTGGGGGCTGGGTGTGTGGTTCATGACTGAGGCGATGTGTGTGGAAGAGGACAGTGAGGAGGATGAAGGGGGTGGGGGGGTCGTGAGCGGAGAGATTCAGGAGAGTATCATCCTCTTCAGTCACTGATCAGCCTGGAGACAGAAACACAGCCACTTTAGATAAGAAGAAAAGAAAAGAAACCTAACACACATGCATGTAGATCTGCTTTCTCCATGTGCCTTGTAAACTTGCTCTATCCCAGGACTAAAACAAATCAAAGCTCAACACAAAAAAGAAAGAATCTAACTTTAGAACAGAGAAACAGTCCAAGGAAATCATTGACAGACACTGTGCTGTCTGCTTTCTGAAACTAATAAATCCAAAGAGAACCTGGACAGCTGGTACACATGACTGAAACTTAAACTACTTCTTCTGCTTAATGGAAAGCAGCTCTATGCAAAACACAAACTAAACAGCTATGAGAGCACAAACACACACACACACACAGAGGAACGAATCTCAAAGTAGAAGCTGAAGGCCGAGCAGACACTGTACAGACGGAGCCTGATCTTAACTCTGAATTATAAAATACAACCGTATTTCTGCCAGACTGGTTGTCGCTCAGTTTGGATCACAACAACCTGATTAATCACCTGAATGATCAACGATCTGGCTCTGGATCGGTTTGGATTCTGGCAGGTCAGAGATTTTGGTCAGCTGTCTGCAGCTTGAGCAGTTTTACGATCTGATTTCCCTCACGGCTGCTGTCAGAAGACCTGTTATAAACTGTAGAGATTGGAATCGTCACCGGACATATGGACGGGGGGGGGGGGGGGGGGGGGGGGGGGGGGTTTGTGCCAACTGATCCGTGCGGTGTGAGCACAGAAGTCACAAGTTCTGGCTGTGCAGAGAGGAAGATTAAAATGCGTAGTGTGAGTTAGCACTAATCGATTCATACTTTACGTTACTGAAAAAATGCAGAACATTTGCTGGTTCCAGGTTTTCAAATGTGAGAATTTGCTGCTTGTCTTTGCTCAATTGATGTCACCTTGTGCTCTTGGATATAGTGATTTTTCATTGTTTTCTGATGTTTAATAGACTAAACTAATTCATTTATTAAAAACAATTTAGACACTCACACGTACCTCCCAGGACTCACACTGAACCGTTTTTATTCCAGCCTGTCCAGCAGTAAGAAAAGAAAAATCTGACGCTAACCGTACACCTGATCCTCTCTTGTTCACACTCTGTCATCTCTGCTTCTCTCAGCAGGCTGCTTTCACCACTCATCAGTCATTCTCCCACCCTCCCCCGATGCAGCTACCATCACTATCACTGCATATTTCCAGTAGCACACACACACACACACACACACACACACACACACACACACACACACACACACACACACACACACACACACACACACACAGGTTGTCTTTGTCCTGACAGTCAGAAAGCAGCACATATTAAATGACTTGAAGATGACAAACTGGGCAGAACAGAAGAAGCAGACATACATCGCAAGTCTGTTTAATACAATTTGTGTGGGAAAGATAAAAACTGCCAGACGTCGGATGGAGCAGAGTGAATGAAGTGGGTGGAGAAATGTTGGCAGCAGAGACTGTAAACTCTGCAAAACGAGGGGGGAGCCGCCGGATTTAGAAACTATATCTCACTCATGGCACACCACACTGGGTTTTTTTTTTTACTCTTATGTTTCAAAATAAAATAAAGTACGTCTTCATCGAGTGCAGAAAACTTGATGTCTTTCTCTGTTTTCTTCACTGGAGTCTGGACATCCTGGTCCTGTTCTCATATTGATGAGTGTATAGTGAATGTGTCATCTCATCCTCCTCCCTCACTCCCTCACTCCCTCCTTCTTTAAACAAAACTTTTATGCACACTAGTGTTCATTAATATTTGTCTTCGTTGCACCCCTATGGAACGCATTTGTGCTGTAACGACTCAATTTTCCCACAGGGATCTGTGGGGTGAACTTTGATCGTATCTCCGCTGTCAGTGCCAGATTTGGGTTGAGAAATCCTCGAGAAAAATACACTCTCTGGCTGTGGTAAAGTTGGCCTCAAACTCACTGAGCCAAGAAAAGCTCTACTCCTTCCTGTCTCCCTCCTCCTGCTGATTCCTCCTCTCCTCCCTCCAGAGGAGGCAGAGGACGTTCCAGAGGAGCTCTGGAACTGTGGGAACAACTCGCCGGAAACCAGAAGAAAAGGAGAGGAAATGAAGCAGGTTTAGCATTAGCAGCTGGGTGCTTAGTGGAGGGTAAAACCACTGAAAGCTCTTTTTTCCTTTGCCTGTATTCCCTCCTCTCCTGGTAGCCTCCGCGTAATCAAATAACATGATGGGCCTTTCAGGGTGGCATATTAAAGAGCATGCCTGGCACCCTCCATTTCTTCACAGTCATAACAGTCAAATCTGATCATAAAGTTAGTTTGAAGTGTCTCTGAAAACAATGAGAGCTATCGACAAAAATATGAAACATTCGTTCCATTGGCACGCACTTTGGAGATGGTCCCCAACTTTTCTTCTTTTTTGAGTCAGAGTGTCTCAACAGCATGATTCTTTTATCCCTGAAACACACTGACACTTTCCTCTGTCCTCTCATACACAGATATTTCTAGCATGTTGAAAACCTGTAGACATAAAGGCAAAAACAACGTCCTAGATGAACATGTATAGTTCCATTTCTGAGTGGCTAAGACATGTAGTGACTGTAGAGCTGGAGATCATTGATCGGTTGGTTGACATAAAATTAATCGTCAATTATTTTGAAAATCAATTTGAATCCTTCTCTCTGGTTCCAGTTTTTTTAGGACATTTACGGACGTGTGCTTTTAGTCCGGTTGTAGACCGAAACAACTGTACGGAGACCCTCTGAACAAACTCTGGAGCAGCTCATTTTTGGTGGGAACCAACCTCAATCTGACCCAATTACAAGGCCAGTCTGAGTAAAACAGCTCCTGTAGCCAGGTGCTTTGCATGCTACGATGCGGATGAGCAAATTTAACAGTTGCTAGCCGGAGAACGAATCGAGATCCGACCTGGACTAGCACAAATAAGAACGTTGTATTTTTGCCAGGAGAGCTTCTTCAGGACCTTCTTCCTGTCTTTACATTCTTGTTCCCTCCACAGACACATCTGACCAGTGAGTGGACTGAACGTTCTCATGTAGATTTTTGTGATATATTATGGTTTTTCTGGGTGAAAAGAAACAGAACCAAGTTTACCAACTCATCCACTGATTTCAAAGCAGAGCTGAGGAACTATAGGTTTGAAAACACTGTAAATGATTATTTCCGGGTTTCTTTAGTCGTCTATGACAGTAAACTGCATATCTTTGGGTTGTGGATTGTTGGACAGTGTTACACATTGCGGGTTGTATCTTATGCTTTGGGAAACGAAAAGAAAACCGGGCAAAAAAAGCCTAGAATTCAAAGACTTAATCTCTGGGGACCTTGAATATCTGTACAAAATTCAATGGCATTCCATTCAATAATTGATGAAAGGTGAACTGACCAACCAGCCGACCAACTGACATCACACACAATGGAGCCGTTCTACTAGCATGGCTAAAAACTAATATTGTTAGAACCAAGCATGAACCAAAAGAAGATCAACAGTCACAGCACACTGGCAACAGATGAAGCGCTAGGTAAACAAAGAGAAACAACAGAGAGAAGCTACTCTGCATTTTTTTTATCTCTATCCCCAATGAGCTGCATTTCAAAATCCATTTCAAAAGCCAAAATCCCACACTGTGACAGATCCAGCTTCTCCAATTCCAAATCCCATCCTCCAGTTCATCTCCCAGTCACACACCAGGACAGTAACTGGCAGCCCCGCAGCAGCCTATTCAAGAACAATCTCAAATCTGGGTCGGGAGTGTGTGAAAGAAAGAAAAATGAGTGGAGGATAGGGGGGTTGTGAGGAGGGACTGACAGAGTTCACCACGGCAGTGAAAAGAGAGGAAAAATGAAAAACTGATGTTTTTGCCTTTCAACACAATCAAGTCCAAGAATGGCGATGTCACGGATGGCCAACCAGAAATTAAACACTTTTAGAAATAAAATAAAAAAAGGAAACTTCCTCTCAAACCAGCTCCATCTGTGCAAGTGTGTGTTTTCTAGGAACACACACGCACACACACACACACACAACACCATGTTGACACATTGTTAAGAATCAAATTATGCTTTTAGTTCAAGAAAATGAGATTCGAGATGAGACGAGAAGAGTTCCAGAAACTGGGAGTTAATGAGGACTTTGGCAGCGGCAAATGTATTTACAAAGCATTTTAGACTGTTCACTTTCTGTCTTTCAGTCTCAGCATGAAAACATTTTGAACACGCTGGAACACATCCCTTCTGCTTCCTCACCTCACACTCAGCATTAACAGACAGTGATGTTAAACTTGAGCGGCTCTCTCTTCTCTGGATTCCTAGAAGCATACCAACATTTCGGCTCCTTTCATCTTTTTTTACTTTCAGCTCTTACAGCACAAAAACTGCTGTCAAAGTCTGCGTATCAACTACTAAATGCACACGCTGCAACTACCTCCAGCATTTCCTCTTCCACTGCTTTCATTGTCGACACTTAAACGGACATTTCATCTGCTTTCACCTCATGTGTGTCAACCCACGTTTTAATTGCTTTCATCTCGTGCTCTGAACGGGAGTTCGGCTGCTTTCAGCACTTTCACTTCGACTGAAACTTATCAGATACTTGATTCCTCTACCTCACACTTCATCTCCTTCGGTGCATTAACAGCAATTCCCAGAAAGTTCCCAGAAATTTTAACTTGTTTACATTTCTATAGTATCTACAAAAACTCAACATGTTAGGACATTAAAACTATTTCAAGTGTTTCAACTGCAAATTTTGCAATGCTCACTCACAGTACATGTTACTCAATATATAGAGTCTTGAATTGTATTATGGATATTTTGATGATTTTATTAAACCTGCCTTAACAAAGAGGCCTTGATGTCATGGAAATAAGCTGCCTCATGTAATATGTTTTAGTTGGAGAAACTGAATGGGTAAAAGTATGTTCATTGTTAGACTAACTAGATGCAGGTTCTGGAGTTATTGTTTGCTTTGAATATACTGTATATGGATTTTGGCTTATTTCTCATTTTTATAATTAGACAGAACTAATGAAGTCTCTAAATAGCAAGTCCAGTTTCTCTTTAAAAAGAAAAACAGTGCAGCACTGTGACCAAAGCTAGTTTAGTTGCATTTCCGAAACAAGAGAGTGGCTCAGATCCCAGACTCATCCTGTCCGTATGTCGAAGTGTCCTTGGGCAAGATACTTAACTCCAAATTGCTCCTGCTTGGTCAGTGTGTGTGTGTGTGTGTGTGTGTGTGTGTGTGTGTGTGTGTGTGAATGGGTGAGTGAGCAGCAGAAAAACATTGTAAAGTGCTTTGGATGAAAGCGCTATATAAATGCAGCCGTTTACCATTTTACATGTAATGAATCTGCAAGATCGCAAGTTATCCCACAGCGTCCATAAGCACAACATTCCCGGTTCAAATCTGTCCAAGAACCTTTTATTGCATGTCAACCCCCCCCCTCCTCCCCCAACTCCCAAGAATAACCAATATGACCAAAGAATCCAAAGTTTTCTCTGCTTGATTCAAAAAGTTCAAACTGCTGTAAAATAATGAAAAAGTAAGGGCTGGCTCACGGTCCTCTTTGGACCACAATTTGCATTAAAACTCTGTCAAAAAAAACCCTTCTTTGAGTCATAACTCAGTCAAATCTGAACACATGGACATGATACACTTAAGATTAGACTTCAGATTGCCAAAGATATCATCATCTGTGATATGCATAACGAATAAACGTCCAAAACACTCCCTATAACTCCAGAACTTAACTGAGAATCATCAGTATCAAAGTAATCCAATGATTGTCTGTACATCCATGGGTTCATTGCAACAGGAACCACTAATAGATAATTCAGCATACTTTTAATGGTGCCAACGTACCAAAATGTAAACAAATACAGGCTAAAAGTGATGGCACAAGTGAAACATCATCTCTAGATTGTGATACTAAAGGACGTTTCTCTTCGGTAGTCGAGTGAACTAAAGAATGAATGAAGGGAGGGAGCAGCGGTAGAGAGAACAAAGCTGAGGGTCATTTCCTGATTGTTCCATGTCATTACATTCTAAAGCAGAAATAAATAACCATCAAACACGCAACAGATGATTTACTGTGGAGACAGACGCTCATAGTTACTGTTTCATTTTCCTCCTCTGCATTTCTCCATCCAAGCAGTGAACACAAAGAACAGGACAAATCTGTGCTGTATTTTCTTCAAGTCTTAACACTATGTTTCAAGTGCCGCCGTCATTTTTTAATTCATAATGGGTCTACTTTGCATGATCTACCTGCTTCCTCAGATGCAGTGGAAACCCAAACAGGGCAGCACTTCAAGGAGTTTTAGTTCCAAGTTTAGTTCCTGACATTAATTCCTCTGGTTGCAAAGTACATGGAACTTTTGGTCGGAAAGGGGCTTATGAATGACTCATCCCGGTCATAATTAATGGCAGATCATGGTTATGAAGTGGTGATGGTTGCAAAGCTACAGGAGGACTGGGGGAGAGCCATGACTTTTTAAAGATGATCCAATCGGTGGTGGAGCTAACAGAAGCCAGTTTGACACTGCAGTGAGGTCAGTCCACTCCATCTGGCTGTCCAGTCATGCAGCATCAGCGAGTGGGCGTTCAGAAAAGACTCAACTACAGCTGTGTTCAGACCGACATCAGCACCATGTGGACAAACACCACCCACCCACTCATTCATTTTAATGAGACCACTGCACTGCTATAGTGGGGGTCACCACACGGAAGGGTCCAAGAGAAAAACACAGTTCAACCTGGCTGGATGTGTTTTTACCTTCATCCAGCTATTACGTGCTATTATTTACCTGTAGGGTTAGGATTCAATCACATTTTATACAATCTGAAAGCAGTGTCCAATTCACTTATCAGATCAAAACCCTTTCTAATTCCTTATCTGATCTAATCTGGTTTAGCTTTCAACATTTGCAATTAACTCAAGTTATAAACCTCAATGATCTGCTGTTTTTAGCAGCAGCCTAATTATTGTTCAGAACCTTTAGCTACATCCTGAAAATGCACAGCAGTATATATTCATATTAAATGCTGACTAAATCTGACACATTTCTATAGACACCTTTATCTACTTCAGTAGAGGAAAGTAACTAAGTACATTTACTCAAGTACTGTGCTGAAGTACAATACTCAAAGACTTTACTTGAGTATTTCCATGTGATACTTTATACTTCCACTCCACTACATTTCAGAGGGAAATATTGTACTTTCTACTCCACTACATTTACTTGACAGCTTTAGTTACTTTTCAGATGAAGATTTGACACAAGATTTGACTAAGCTAGCTAACACCTGGGACACACTGGATGCGTGAGCAGCACGTGTGCGTGTGCGTCGCTGAACTGCTGCGTCTCGCACGCTTGCAGCGTCCACAAAGGCAGCGTGTCTGCTGCTTCTGCTACTGGCAGCCCTATCTGTCTCGTTTTCCCTGTCTATTTCTGCTGAGAACC
Organism: Thunnus maccoyii; assembly: GCF_910596095.1. Lineage (NCBI taxonomy): Eukaryota > Metazoa > Chordata > Actinopteri > Scombriformes > Scombridae > Thunnus > Thunnus maccoyii. The sequence continues at coordinate 3,693,248 of NC_056533.1, read as the reverse complement.
GCACGCGTCACCTGCAGAACATAAGCAAGACTTCGAATCTCTAGATGACGCGACGTAGCAGCCACGCGTGACGCGTTAACAAATTTTTTTCACCAAACTTGGTACATACCATATTTAGCTGATCCCAAATAAAAAAACTTATGAGTTTATTTTACCATTTGTCTGTAATTGGTTACCAAACTTTTGAAGCCTGATGCACTTAACAGGCCATACCTCTTCAATGCTTTATTCGATTGCAACCTAATTGAGAATATTGTACATACAGCCACACTGTACAAATGTGTAACATTTGATACACTCCTACCCACAGGAGGCGCTACTGTAATATTATAACAGGATGTTTCCACAATTCTGTTGTCTTCAATAAAATGTAACTTGGTACACAAGTTCTCCATGAGAATGTGCACGACATATTGAAGCATTGCACTAATAGCCCCACCTTGTGGCCATTAATGAAACACCATCATACTACTTATTAACTGCCATATCTCTTAAATGTAATATTCCATGGTAACCAAATTCAGCAGAGTTGTACAGATGGGGAACAAGTCTGTAGCTTTTGATATAATTTCCCCTGTAGGTGGCGCTAAAAGATTTTAAAAATTGCTGCAGATTTCTGCATTTTCAGCAATGCTTTGCGATTTATTTCAGCTGTCAGCATTCACATGCATTTTTTGCAGGAAAAACATTTTCTAGTTATTTACTGTTCCTTCAGAGCTGAAAAACATAGCAATTAACAATCAGCTAAAGAGTGACTATCCAGGTTTCAATCTCCACATAGAATAATGTGTAACACTTCCAATAATGTACATGTAGTATGTAGAAATATGTATGAAGTATGTACATAAGTCACTGGAGAGCACACACACACACACACACACACACACACACACACACACACACACACACACACACAAAGCCAGCCTCTCAGTATTCACTGCATTTTTCATTTCCAAGTCAGAGAGGCGAGACACCTGGAAGCCTTAAATATAAAACAAGCAGCAGGCTTTAGATGCTACATCCACACTAATCACATCCACAGAGACTAGTACAACACCCCCCCCACCCACCAAACCTACCCAACCCCACCCCCACATCTGGCTGTGTTACAAGGAGGAGGATAAAGTGCCCTGCCAGATACAGTCCTCAGTGATTCTCCATTATCCTTATTTTAAGACCATATATTGACTCAATATAGCTCGGATACATAAACTGAGAAGTCCTCAAGTCTGGGAATTCTATAAACAGAGACCTGATAACATGTTGTTCTGTGAGGTTTAACCATCTGTACTGCTGCACTGCAAAAGAAAACACCCTCCACCCTAAAAAAAGTTAACACAACACGGAGGATCTCAAAAGGGAGATCCGTTATGTTTTACATATGGGTTCAACATGATTCCTGTCCTCAGGGTGTACTTTGGTCAAAAACATCTCATCTCTTGTATGTACATATGTCTCAGACAAAGCCACTGGTCTGTGATGCGTTATCGGTTTAATATGCTCATTCTTCATGTTTTCCAGAAACACAAACAGGAACTTTGAGATTTAGTTCCTGAGTTTATTCTATGTTTTCGAGGGCTCAGAAACAATCGGAGAACTCATCAACATTGCAAAATCTTCACTGGAATAAATACAAATATATGCTTAGCAAATGGGAAGAGAAAACAGAAAGACAGCTGGTTTGTTAAATAGGAAACAAAGGGTTTCACACCTTGATAAATTTATCATGTCCACTCTGCAAACTGAATCTAATCTCTAGTTTGAAGAAAAAGAATATATCTCTGATCCAATGTTTAAAGGAGGTAGAAGTGGAACGTGTCCAGTTAAACAGAATTAATCTTCTGGCTTAAAAAATGTTTTTTAATCAACAACGGATGAAGTGCTAATGTATACTGTGAAAGGTGTTGCTTGTTGGTAGTGATGAGCCCACAGAAAAATGATCCTCCTGAGTCTGCAGCTGCTCTCCGTTCTACTCAGATTTTAGCGTCTTTCAGCTCATTGTTTCAGTTTTACAGCCCACAGCTTCACTGTTTTGGTCAAACAGCTCTCATTAGCATTGTTTCTAGCAGCAGCAGGCAGCTGTACAACCTGCCCAGCACCAAACAACAGACACACAAAGTTAGAAACTAGCTGGTGAACATACTGAAGCATCTAGCAGCTGAAGAGAAAACTTTCTCACTGAGTTCATCTGCCTCATTTCCAGCAGCAGCAGCAGGAGGCAGGAAACATAACTCCAAATGCTAATGTTGCTCCACGTCTACTGAACATGTAAATCATTGACTCTATTTAAATATGGACAACACGTCTCCACCTCCTACTGCTATGCAAAAGTGAAGCCAAAATATCTCCTTTCTGGGAGCTGCCAGCTTGCTTGTGTGATGTCATTAGGAGCCAGAGTCTGCGCAGTACATGGGTGTATAATCAGAGCTGGATAGCGCGCCGCCACTCAACCTTCAAGCCAATTTTACCCAGTGGTCACTGGTGGTATTGCATTGAAAAATCCCCCTTAAGCCCAAAAAGCATTTTCCCCATAGACCACCATAGCGGCGCACCGCCACTGCAAAATTATGAGCACCACTGCTAAAATTTCAGACGATCATTAATATCAATGGGCTACCAATAATTTTCACTCGGACACTGTGCGAGCACAGTAACACCCTACCTTATTGTGGATTTTTTTATTCATCCTCCCTCTCTTCTTTCTTCAAAGGACATCTACGTGAAAGGTACAAGAGTAGCGTAGCTCCGTTAAGGAATAGGGCAGTGAGTGTGCGAGTGTGTGGTTGAACGAGTGACAGAAAAGTGATGGTGAATGTGAGCGGAGCAGATGAAAAGTTGAGCAGTAAGTTGTCAGTCTGGCAGTAAATGTACAGTACAGACTACAGTGTGTCAGGTAATAAATGCTGCAGCGTCTCAAGTAAGAGTAAGAAAATACTCGTCTATCAAAAGGCCCGAAGCCCCGAAGTTAGCAACAACGTGTTACCCTAACCTGACCAGGCTCACTTAAGGTGGACTGACTTTTAAGGTGGACCAGCTATTCTCATTTTAGTGTCAATCTTAGCTGCTCTTTAACAGAAAACGGACAAATGTCTGGCTGATGAGTGTCTTGAGTTTTTCATATGGCTTCACTTTTGGGGAGCTGTCATGACGTCCATACTTATTTACAGTCAAAGATGTGAATAGGCAACTGTTTGCTAGCACATTAGCTATAACAACTCAGCCAAAAATGTATTTTATGACAAAAGGCAAAAAAATTAACAGGAGAATGTCAGAGATGTCAGTCCAGAGGAGAGCTCTAACCAAACAAACTAACAGAAATCAGAGGGTGGACCATGTGAGGGGGGGGGGGGGGGGGGGCTGTTAAAACACAGCAGAGGGTAATGGTGAGGTTCTCACACAGTCAGCTCTTCAGCTAGGGAGCAACAGATGAAGAGAGGAGAGGACCAGGAGAGCATGTTTGCATATTTGTGTGTGTGTAGCTGACAGGACTGAGCACTGATAGATTTATATACATCCAACATGTAGGAATGTGTAAAACATAATGTCATTCATTGTTAACCTGTGCTAACTTGCATTGGAACTCCCTCTTTCCACGAACCAACAATTCTGTGTGTGTGTGTGCGCTGACATATTATCTTGTGTGTGTATACTCTATGGTAGAGGGGGTATGACGCCATTGACAGGTGACCAAATGAAACGGACCATTACCTTGATTAAAATTATATATCCTCTGAGTTTGAAAATTGGTGGAAACATCTTGGATAACGTAAGCACACCCCTCATAATACTCATATATAATAACATAATATATAACATAGGTCTAGTTGTCGTTGAATGCAAAATAGTTACATATCATAGCTTTAAAATGAAATCTCTCTTTTTTTCACCATATTTTAGTTCAAGCATGAGATCTAAACCCAGCAGCAGAGGAACACAAACACACTAGTGATCACTTCAAAGTATGCAAAACTGTTATTTTCACAAAACTCTTCACCTGAAGCAGCAGAGGCTGAGATATCCCCACTTATAATCCTTAGTATAGGTCAAGCTTCAAAAATGCTGGAGCCTACATTTCCCATGATGCAACCAAGAGCATCTCCCTTTTAGACCCTTCCTGAATGATAAACACTCACATCTTTCAAACTCCACACCTCCAGTTTGTTTCACAGACTCTAAAGTCTCAAAGCCTCAGTTGAGATATCCCTGATGACATCATCAAGGTTATTTTTATGACCAAGCAGCTCCAGAGCTGCAGAGGACATTATACAACTGTTTTCATAGGCTGAGTACCTCTATTAAGTACACTGACCTTTATGTATAAAACCAGTGCAGCTTATATTCTGCAGCAGTTTGATCACAGCATGAGTTCCGTTTCACAGGCAGTGAGTCAACAGCAACATTTAAAGTCCCCTTCATTCAAAAATATGTTCTTGTTCTTCTTGTTCCTACAGTTGGATGTTTGTGCAGAGTTTGTTTTCACATTCATCTGCATAAAGTCAAGCAGAAGGTTTCTCTGTGATCACTGAAAATTCAAGTTTAAGGGGGCGGGCCTATGAGCATGATTTGTGACATCACAACTAGTTTGGATCCAATCATGGTCCAGTATTCAACTTACACAAGCGTGATGTCGAAATCCCTTGTCTGCTACTCCACTGTAAAGTCTCGAGTTTCGAGACTTTACAGTGGAGTAGCAGACAAGGGAGAGGGAGTAGATGCCATTTCAAGGATTTTAAAGTGGTTCTTTTTGGAACGTATTGACATATTGTTCTAAGTATTTTTATATGTCTTAATACATGTCTGGAGGGGATCTTTAAGCTTTTAAGACCAATAGTTGTTTTTTCACTAATGAGTCAAAAGTCAAAATTTCACACAGCTGAGGTGACATCTTCCAAAAAACCAAAAATACTCCGTTTACAATATCAAAACAGAGAAATGGAACAAATCCTCATATTTGAAAGATTGAAACCAGAGACGATTCACTGTTTTGCTTGATTTATCTTTTTTTCCCCCCAATATTTTTATGTCTACGCCCTCATGACCCCGTTCAAAAGACTGAGAGGGAACAAAATCATACAATTGTGCAAACTGTTCTGTTGATGTGAAAACATCAGACGGCAGGAGGGACAGACGGAGAGACGAGGAGGGAAGGAATCCATCACAAGAACAGCGTTAACTAGATACAGCAAGTCATCTTTTAGCTGTAGACATGTGACCTGCACGCTACCAATTTCTACCCGTTTTACCAGTAAGACATTAAATGATTCTCCAGCAGCAGACACCATATTTCAGACCTCCTTGGCAACCAGATGACATCCCTTCCTTTAGGTATATATTTCCACAGTTAGTTATTCCAACCAAACACAACGGATGTTTCAGGTGTTCACGTTGCTTTTAAATTGCAACTATACTCGAATGAAACAGATGATCAAAAGGTTTAAACCATGTCGATTCATACTGGTTGTCTTCTGTTTAAGATGAGTATGAAGTTATGTTGAGAAGAACTACACTTTCTCTGTCTCTCTCCTCCTTCACCATCTCCAGACAGCACAGTGACGGATGTCTCTGGCTGGGGTAATCAAGTCACCATTTATTTTGGATCAGCTGATTGTTAAGCTGGTGGATGGGGCCACAGTACATCTAGCTGGGCTGCAGCCAATCACAGCATTTTCATCTCTGTGACAGGACTGACACGACAGCCGATACCTTGATGTTTTTTCAGAGAAGAGAATGTTATATTTGAGTAAGATTTGATTTAAGAGCTGCAGTTAAAGTTCAGATTAAACTGAGTTCCAGTTCATTTGACCAGACTAGGTGTTAAACTCCCACAATGCAAAGATACCCAGGATTACTCCAGATCGCCTCTGTGACTCTAGTTGAAAATAAATCCTAACACACAATGTTTCTGTATCCTTTCCTGCTACTCCCCAGCTGTCATTTTTCTTTCACTGTCCTTCTGTCGCTCAGTTTGCCTCTTTCTCCCTCTTCTTTACCCAACCTCCATCTGAACCCCACCCTCTGTCATCACAGGGCCCATAAAATGCACAGCCAGGCTACAGGGCAATAAACTCTTTGACAGAACATCTGTCCTCACTGGCCATATGCTATACAGCCTAAAACGTTGACTTATTTTCAACTTAAACTCTCATATATTCAGCATTAAAAAGAAATCATCAGACCACACTTTGACCCTGTGTTGAGAAAGTCTGATCCTGTGAACCGTCTCAAGACACGCTATTTATTTCACTTGTCGGTGCAAACGTCTGCTTATCTTGTAGAAAATGAACAGCGGTCAGGGTGTGAGCAGAGGAGGTCACGGCCAAAACGCACAAAACACACACACACACCACAGGCGACAGAGGGCTTGTGTGTTCACAGCACTAATTTATGTGAATGTGGCCATAAAGAGATAGAGAACGCCGCTACAAAGGATTTCCCCCAGCGCTCGCCAAAATGCCTGTGTGTGTGTGTGTGTGTGTGTGTGTGTAAATCCGAAGTGTGTGTTGCAGTGAGTCAGCGTGTGTTCTCTTTGCTCTAAATGAGAAGCAGCTCTGGAGAACTCTCTGGCTCAGTGGGTTTGGCTGAGCCTGGTAGGTTCAAGTACACTTAGAGAAAATCAGAGTCACACTCGCAGGCTTCTAACGTTCGGCGCCGCGTCGAGCGCTTGCGATCCGCGCTCACGAGGAGAAGCTAACAAAGAAGACCCCTGCTGTGACTGTCTCTCTACAAGGTAAACATGATTCATCACCTCGGTTCAGTTCGTGCAGATGAAATGTTTTTATGTCACAGCTGCTACATCTGTTCAGCGGGGAGCCTGTCTGAAACATGAGTCAAGTCCTTCCTCCTCATCTGATTGGCTCTGAAGGCTGGTGAGTTGCATCAGTGCACATGATACAAGGAGAAGGGAATGTATCTCCTGGTATGACTGTGCGGGCCTGCAGGTCTAAAGGGACAGTGATGTCACTTTCACTCCAAGTGTAGCCTGAGGGCTGAAATATCTCAGCAACAACAGGATGGATTATCATGAATGTAATATAGAGGCATTCATGGTCTGCAGAGGACGTTTCCTACTGGCTTTGGTGACTTTTCCACTCGCATTATGATGAAAATGATCATTAGTTGCAGCTCAACAAGGTATTATTTGTTATAAGACTGAAAGATCAAACCAAATGCCATAACATTCTGACATTACAAACGCTGCCCACTCATTCATTTCAATGAGGTCACTGCGTTGGCACAGAAAGGTCCTGACACAGAGTGCTCTAGCAAAAAATATAGTAGGTCCATTAATGAAACTGAATCAATCAACCCTCACATTCTTGGTGGATTACTTTATAACTTCATCAGCATATTTTCTTTTGTTTTAATCACAGTTGTTGCAAACGAAGATAAAATCATTGGCGCTGTGATACAGTAACTTTCTAGAGTTGCAAAATCCTGCCTCAGTATTATGAATCATAGTGTATGTTTTGGCATCTGACAAGGCTTTATTCTCACAAATCTGTTAGTGAAACTTCTAAGATTGTTTTTCATCATCTCACCAGTACCTGAAACTAAAAGCCTGAAGCAAAGTAGCCACTCATGAGTTTTTAATGCAGGGCTGTGTTTAGTTTGAATTCCTGGTTCGACGTTACAAACACAAAGACATAATGATATTAACCCTTAGAGCCCAACAGACACAATTTGCATCCAATTTACATCCCTTCTTCTTGGATGAGTTGCTCACAAAGTATCCATCACAATGAGATGGATGGATGGGCGCATATCAAATGAAACAGCACGACTTGAACTTTCCAACGATGCTAGTTGCATGTCTGTGCAACAAAGTGTTGGCAAGAAAAAGAATTTTGAATTTACATCAAATGTAATCATAGTTATAATCTGCATACAGCTCTGCGTTCATCTGCACATCCATTACTCTTGCTTGAATTACTCATGAATTCGTCGTTGCATATATATATTGAGCATATATCAGAAAGAAAAGAAAGAGTGGAGCTGGAGCTTTGTAATGATGCTAGTCACATATACTACATAGTGAAGTAATCACCTTATGAAGACAGATCAAAGTAATGTCTTTATTAATTTCTTCGCCCATCTTCACACTCCTGCTTCTCAGCTGAATGGGTCACAAAGTCTCCATCACTTCACAACGTACCACATATCAAAATAAACAGCACAACTTTCCCCTCATGCTAGTTGTTTGTGTGAAAGTGTTTTCCAGTTTTGACATTACAGTAAATTTCTGCACTGTCTCCAATATAGAGCTGACATTACATCCTACTTTGTATGGAACATAAACACAAAAGTTGTGATCAAAAGACTTGTGCAGGTCACCTGTGCACAAATGTGCATATGCACAAACACATCTCCATTAGGCACTAAGCACATATTTTCTTCAAATTGCTAAATCATAGAGTATCTCACCATCCAGATTCCAGACAATCTCCCCTACACAATAATGAAAAGATATCTCTACTGCCAGCATTTTATGGTGAGATACATGTAAAAACATCATTTTCATAAGATGCAATTGTTTTTTTCCCTTGATATAAAGGCTAACATAAAAAATAAGTATTATCATATGAAGAATGGATACATGGAAGATCTGGATAGCCTAGACTGTTCTGAAAAAAACAAGATACAGCATGTATGTCTACCCTTATAATGAAGATAAGAGCTTAAAGGTAAAGGCAGTGAAATTACCCTGAAAACAGCCTGAGGCTCATAGGCTTGATATGAATTGCTAGCTGCATTTTGTAGCTGTCATTTAGTGAATGTAGCAATACTGACTTTTTTTTACAGTAATGCCAAGTTGCAAGTACAGACCTACCTATATTAGTGTATAGCAGATATAGCTGTATCAGCTTATATCAGCTGATGAGTAACAATATATTGCAATAGAGAAATGTCAAACATATGTTTTGTTTGAATGTAATTTGGTAACTATGAGGTGATTATACAGTTTGTCCAATTGACAAATTTATTTTTCAATTGTAAAAAAGGCCCACTCGGTACAGATCTTGGCCACTATTCTTTTACAACCAAATTTAAGGGATTCTCCAAAAATATATGTGTGCGTGCCTCAAAAAATATCATTTACACATTTATACCAGGTTAACCCATTTAGCACCAGGCAGCAATAAGAAGAAGACTGTAAAGGACAGATGCTACATAGGAACTGGGGTCTTTGTTGTTTTTCTATACATGAGAAATTCCACTTTAGGAGCCGTGATACTTCGACACAGCTACACATCTGATCTGACAGCTACATACTCTAGCTCCAAGCTACAAGCCTTTCAACAGAGGCCTCATCTGTCACGGCTAGATCTCTTTTCCCACTGATTTTGGATTAAGATGGACTTAGTCTCCTGATTACAGTTGAAGCTGTCACAACTAACACCGTGCACCAGAGAGCCGAGCTAAAACAAAGACTGATTCATGAACTGTACTTGGTCTACACATGAAAACATAGAGTTATCTGGGAGACATGAGTTTGAGGCAAAGTGACTTTATAAAGAGGCTCACACAGATGTGGGATAATATAGAAAGTCATTTGTATGTCCTTCAGTAACTAACCAGTGAGACGACACTTACGTTCCCTGAATCAATTCACAAATCCTGAAAAGTACATTCAAATGAACAGAGATGTGTCTGCCATTATCTGCGTCAAAGTGCATTTCATTCACAAAGACTAACAGATATTTCTTTTGATATACAGAACAAAGCATCCAGAAGCAGTCCCGTTATATTAAAAATGGCTGACAGCACAGTTCTGCAGCTCTAATGCAACCTAATCATTGCAGCTTTGGCTCTAATCTTCTACATCAAACCTCTTCCCTTTCCAAGTCAGAGAGTTCTTGAAACACAGCCAGTGGGAGAGATTTCCAAACATCAAAGTAGAGCTGGAGATTTTTTAATTTTTCCACTGACTGATACAACAGAGCTTTCACAGGAAGAAATCTCTACATGTCGGCTTGAAACAGACGGTTATGTGAGACGCTTTGTGTGTTTAACACGATACAGACACACCTGAAGAATTATCAGTGTCTCCGTATCAGCTGATCACTGCTGCTGCCGATAATACAGAACAGTCTCATTATGAAACAACTCTATAAAGCAGTTGAGCAGTCAGTGTCCAGGATGAGCACAAGTGAAGGTTTCTCACCTGTAACACAGGGGCGGATGTAGCCCATTTAAACCACAAGAGCCAGACTGGGACCCACTGTTCTTTTAGACTTTTATGTCAACTATAATTCATTTTAGCAGAGGAAAGGTTCAGAAACCAAGTCAGACAAGTCATCTACAGAGGTAAAGTATAAAGTCAACAACTTGAAAACAGAAGTAATTGTGGTGTAATGCAACAAACCATGTAACATTCAATTAGTAAACTTCTAGACAAAAGGTTTATGTTCACAACAATGCACGTACATACTTACATGACTTACATACTTGTGATGTATATCCTATGTATATTCTGAGAATACAGACTTGTGTTAAGTGAAGCTACAGATCAGTACTGGATACTAAACTTGAAGTGAAGTGAAATATTGACAAATCTAGAGGTTTATAGTTGTGAAGGAGGAGGAGGAGCTCTTTCAGGTACGCCTGGTTCCAGAGGTTAAAATTCCATTCATTTTTCCCCATAGACAACGTTACATTACTCACAGTCTGAGCACTTCTACAGCTTGGATCAGCATGAAACTCTCCCAGTTAGTCTTAATCATCAGAACAAAAGATGAACAACGTGGTTAGAAAATAATCTGCTTCATTAGTAAAGAGTCGAAGGTACAATTCAGGGTAGAATTGATCTTTGACTCCCATGGTGCATTTCAGAAATAGCCAATCAGCAATCTTAAAATTTGTTCAAGTGCACCGCTAACGGCAGGCAGAAGCTAACGATCGCTGTGTTGAGAAACTGAATTTACAATCTGCAGAGTGAACCAGTTTATCACAGCCATCACACCAATGTCTTCTTCTCCATAGCGACGGTGGCCGAGGCTCATGGGTATTGTAGTGCTCTTAGCCGTCCACCAAAATCACAGACAAAATGTGATTTCTAAGAAACAAAGTTGAAACAATTGAAACTTGTGGTCATAATATAAACCTGTAGGATCTTTACATAATCCAGGAGAGTCTTGAGTTTCTATGTTCAGTAACATTCAGGAGATCGTCTGAAGAAATATTTGAAATGTGAATATAGAACGAGGAATAACCCGACTCTGTGTTCACATCAGAAAGTATCAATGCATCTCTCTTTTCTACTGTATATCTAACCGTTATATGTTTGGCACAGGTCTGTATGACTTAAGAACTAGCATGTGGACCGTATGTGACATGTACAGACCAGTGTGTGAAGTCTTTATCATTCAGGTAAATACGGCAGGTGGTGTTGGTTGTCCAAGGTTACAGTGCTGAAGAAACTGTCATTTGGCTCAGATATTTAACTGCCTAGTTCTGTTGCTTACTCAAGTGGTTTTGAAGTACTTAATATAATAAAGTAATGGCTCAGCTTCTGTTTCCCTCTGAGAAGAGTATATGGCTATATTTCAAAGGCAAATATACAGACACTGATTTAGTGGCTGTTTCTATTCCAAGAACAACATTTTACAGCATGGCCTTTTCTTTGTACATGAGGTTATTAGTACTACATAGATTTTTCAAATTGTATGTTTTAATAAAATATTCATGTCCAGTCTTTGGCTTTTCCTAAAATAATGTTGTGTAGCACCTACAAGTGTTAAACATACTGAAGATGAATCCAGATTTAAAACACAGGCATTTATACTGATAACTGCCACCATGTAGGCTAGAATTTACCCCTATATGAAACGCTTTTATTTTCCTGCAGTTCATGCTTAAACATTCTAAATTTCAAAATAAAACTCTCACCAAGTGCCTGAAGTGCAGGAAAACTGTCAGTCAAGGTGCTGAATGTCTGCTCAAAGTGTGTTGGAGGGACACGTATGATCACATGTTCAAATGAAGAGGGTTTAGCCTCCTCACAAACGTTCATTGTGTGTAAAACTTATTTTTATTTAATTGATTATTCATTCATGTTACAGTTTATAGGCTATAAACTAGTGTTAGACCATGCTGGATACAGACAATAGCTGTGTACTCTAATGTGTGTATTTATTTGGCTGCAGTAGTAAAGTCTGACCTTTCTGAAGAGTGCATACAAATCCTTTGTGTTTGCCAACACTCTTTTCCCTTTGTGCACTGTAGCACACTGAGTGATAAGGAGCGCCACTGATGAGGCCATTATTTAATAAGTTTCACACAGTGACCTGTTTGCTTTTTCACGAGCCCATTCATTAGCAGGCAGTGAGACTGAGAACAACTAAACAGGACTTTACATGTTCAGCTAAGCTCACCATCTCTCAGTGATCACATATACTGTTTTAATGCAGCCAAATGCATCATATAGTTCTCAGACATTTTTCTGTTTCTGTTGTCAGATAACGGAACAAGTATGTAATGTGATCTCAGCTCATAAACGCTGTGTTCACCAGAAGTCATTACCGAGCTGCTGTTGTGCTGAGGGATGGTCTATATTGACATTTACAATAAGCGATGACAGAGAAGCAACAAAGGTTACCGCATCTAAAACAGGCTGCAAACGTGTGTTTATGCCTGTAAAACAAAAAATGTCAAACAACCAAACTATATTAGAAATGTGTCTGCTACAGAACAGAAACTCTGCTTCTCAAGTATTGAGCCTGAGCACAGCTGGAACAGAACGTAACGCAATCCTGTGGACATTAAGAGGTATAATCCCGCTTGCACTGTCAATGACTAGGCTACACCGTATCCAAGGTAACGATGCAGCTATAAAGCCCATCAACAGGGGAACAAGTCAGACCGGGTTTGTATTGTAAGTCTCCATTGATTATGATTTTCTTTTATACTGAATAGTTTAACTGAGACCAGGCTTGTATCACACTGATCCTGAAGCGCTCGTACGCAATAAACAAATCATCACAGAATCAACATCAGAGTCTCTTTGTTGGAGTCAACCAGCAAACTGTCAGCCGTTAGTCCGCCATCATCATAAAAACACAACGCAGATACTGCTGGCTGTCACCACTATCAGTGATATTAAGAGATTCAACTGAGGTGTTATAAACTGTTTACCATTACACATGTGCAGCAGTGATGTAGCGTGGCGCTACAGCACCGGGAAAAATACATTCTGCTGCATTTATTGATTAATTGGTATCATATCCAATGTTAGAATGCAATGCTAAATCTGTGAAGGACTGTTTTCAGAAAACGCTCCATTCTCAGGACACAATTTGGTTGGTTGTCACTCTCCTGCACAGCAACTAAGGAATGGTCACCATACAAAGCAACAACACAATGGTTAGTATGCTGAGTGTCTGACAGAAAGAGTGAACCAGTTGGTTTGTTTAGCCAGCACTACCAAGGATTATTACAGCTATCCATCACATGAGCTGCTATTTATCCAGTCTGTACAAACCCACTCCCACAGCGAGCTGTTGTCTGCCTGCTATCAAGACTTGTAAATAAAGTAAAAACCTTTTCAAGATTTTTACTAAAAAGTTGCTGTTTACGACCTTATTAATTGTATTTGAGTCTAAAAACATTTATCCTCATTTAAAGACTTATTAAAAGAACCGCAAACACCACGCTCGGTTTAACTTCAGTACCCACAGTGAACAGTTACCCCATCTCTCACAAAAATACCAGACAAGAGAACTTCATCTCCCATGGGGCCCCAGGTGTTATTGCAGTGAGAGGCTCCACTGTAGCAAATTATACAGTACATTCCTGAACCATGACTCTCCCTCTCTCTCTCTCTCTCTTTCACACACACACACACACACACACACACACACAAACCCACCCTGTGGTTCCACGCAGCATACGCCCTACATGCCAATAGAAATGCACACAAACTCAAACATGCACTGCACACATACACACAGACCACGTGACAGGCCGGCAGTTTCACACAGGGTCAACTTACTAACGCTACAAAGCTCATCGACAAACTTACAGTTAAAGGCAACAAACATGAGTGTGAAAGGATCGAGTCAAAATAGACAAGCTGTGTATCTTCTTCTAATCGTACGTGAGAGGAAGAAATGGAGAAAGCGAGTGTGTGTGTGTGTGTGTCCTTGTGGTGTCAGAGTGTCCAGCTCAGCACAGGCTGGTGCAGCGGTATCACATTGCCATCATTTATTCAACAGGACTGAGAAAGATAGAGGAGTGAGGAGTGGGATGAATAGAGGTGATGTCGGGTGATGGAGGAGGAGGAGGAGGAGGAGGAGGAGGGTGATAGATGGGAGTCTAAAAACACAGATACATTTTCACTTGCTTCACACTTTGGTGTATGAGGCCTCAGGACTGGATGCTATCAATAGCAACGTATCCACCGACATGCCCGGAACATCTGAGGCAGACCCTTGAAATGTCGAACGAGAGAAGAAATCCTCTTCATGAACATCCACAAGAGATGTGCACTAACTGATTTGTAGTGGCGCTGACGTTTTCCAGCTTATCTGAAGGACAGATCAAAGTCATGAACTTGATAAAAATTCACAAACCAAGAACCATGTAACCTCCCTGGCTTGGACGCTTTCTTTTCTCTTTTGATTTGATGTTTGGTTTGGTGTAATAGTGTTGCGTTGTATTGCACTATGATGGGGTTTCTTTTTGGCTCCCTAAACAAAAAGTCTAAAGTTATTTTGAAGTTATTTTGAAGTGTGAAACTTTATTCTTTACCTTGGAAACAGTAGTCTGAACTGTGTTCTGCTTCCTGGCAGTTCAGACTTTTTCCAGTTTATATCTGACAGTTAAAACAATGACTGAACTATTGAGCCACACGGTTATATGAAAAGTGATGATGTGGAATATCACATATTGCGGAATGACCCGTCTTGTGATAGCATCGTTGTTGCAATATATCATTATAGTATTGTATCGCGAGTTAGTCAAAACAAGAGTGACTTAGTAAGACTTTTTTGCTTCATTCTTCATATTTAGATGATGTTCTTTCCCTGAGACACGTGCAGAAAATCTAAAATGAACACCCACCAAGCACCGAATGCAGATTTTCCATTTGGTGAGTAAATCTCAGAAGGCTATCCGCCACACTGGCAAAAGGTAAATGTTTGTACCAAAATAGTCATGTAATAAAATATCTGGTATGATGACTCATGTTTGTTACACGCGTCTAAACAGTGCCGTCAAGCTCTAGGAGCGCTGGAGTCAGTCTGAGGTGAAGGAGCGTCAGCCACAGACCGCCTCAAACGCTCCTGGTTTCACAGCACTGTTTATATGCGCATATGTACGCTGTAGACTTTAATCTCGCAAATTTTTCGGTCATACAGAATCTAATTTGATCTTATGTCACTATCACCTTCATTATGATCATTACAACGTAAGGTTATTGAAGCGTTTTCAACATGCCTCAGCTGTTGAGGCAGCAGAGCTAAAAAAAGGTGCGTTTCTGCAGGGCACAGCAGCTTCAAAGCTTCTCCCGCCCGAAAAAAGCTGAGCAAGGTTTGCATAATGTGTACAATTAGGTAAATAGATGGAGGACACGGCTCTTTCTGTTCTTGGGTAAAGGAGCTGCTGAAGAAGCTGATGAAATTCCAGGGCAGAGACAGAAAGAGATGTGAAGGCAAAGCAGAGCATGAAAAGAGATGAAAGACAGGAGGAGGAGGAGGTCATACCTTCACCGTAAAACTTTACATCTTCCACGTTCCAAGCTCCATGGCAGGGCTGCAATCTCCATTTAACTGTGCTGCCCATGTTTTGTTATAGTTTGACACAATTAAAAGCTGCACTACTCAATACTTTCATATTAACAATGTGTGATGTGAAACGTGTCACTCATAGTGATGAACACGTTTAGCGTCTTTCAGCTCCTTGTTTCGGTTTCACGTCCTGCTGCTACTTTACTGTACTGGTTCGGTCTAACAGCTCTCATTAGCATTGTTTCCAGCAGCAAGAGGCAGCTGTACCACCTGCTCAGCACCAAACAGCAGACAGACATGATTAGGCGACTAGCTGGTGAACATAGTGGAGCATTTAGCAGCTAAAGAGCTAAAGAAAAAGATATTTCCCTCAGGAGTTAGTGGAGATCAAAACAGAAACAACTCCAAATGAATGCTGATGATGCTCCGTGTATCTGTCTGAGATACAATGTTGTATTCATAGCATCTTCTGCTGCCGCTAGTGGCCAAAAACATCTATTAATATTGTTTTTACTTCATTTAGCTCATATATCTCATTAAAACAATCTTAAACACTACATCCTGATTTGCAAAAGAGTAAGGTTAACTAAGGAAAGCGTCAACATTTAACACTGTGTGTAGGTAGGCGACCAACAGTCAACTTTGACTTGACTGGAGTTGGAATTGTGAGGCATGGTGGAGGGGCTTTGGGAGCTTTGAAGCTCTGATCTAATACTGTCTGGATAACCTTAGATGACTGGGAGATTGTCTGGCTCTAATCTTTTTCCCACAAGGAAGCAGAGTTCACAGTCTGTGTGACACAAAGCTCAGTGGGCAGCCAGGCGCAGAGGGATAGAGACGGTTAACAGGCTCTAATAGGGGATCAAACCGCTTGTTATATGCAAGCGAATCAGCCAATACAAGCAAGCTTACACTGCAACACACAGACACATGTGAGCTTATGCCATGGCTTAAAGAACTTCAAAAACAGGAAACTCAGCACGGGATATCAGGAGTTATCAGACATGAAGGTTGTAAAAACTTTTGACAGTTGCACTAAATTGTCTATGAACATTTTCTTCCTGACAGAGTGGAAGTTTTAGCTACAGACAGTATAAACGCACCATCCGTCTACGTCGAACTCAGACGTGTGCTCTCATTGGATGATCAAAGCTGGAAAGCCCACATACTAGTTAGTAAAAACACAGCAGTTTGTAAAGGAGTAACTCCAAGAACTACAAGAAAATGTCTAGCAGCAAACCCGACGATGAGGAGCTCTGAGAAGATGATCTTGTGGTGTGCTTCACGTAGCAGAATCTGTCCAATCAGAACTACACGTAGGCGGGACATCTGTCAGTCACATCTGAGTTTACAGTGAGCTGAGTGACAAGAAAATAGCCTCTTACTTGTGCCTCCTCCAGGTTGAGGGTGTAAACATAAAGCCTGCTGTCATGCTGAGTGTGCAGATGAGTGTGTAAGGGCCCTCAGAAGGGCCATTAATTACACACTGCTTTAAGGTTAATTAATCGTTCAGGCAGGTGAGGCAGAAAGGTCAGGCCTGAGCCGTACATCACAGGAAACACCTCCTCTTTCTTCCACCTGCTTAACATTCACATCACACTCACACAGTGTTGTCGAAATCTGATTCAAGCTGGATTCTAATCACACCTCCATTGATGTGCATGCATGCCCACTGAGATCTGATTGGTTCCTCCTCAAAATGCAGCTGGTCACGTTTTGTAACATTTACACGCTTTAAAACTGCCAATAAGCATGTCATCTTGTTTGTTCTGACAGCTATCGAATGCATTGTCATGAAATTTGGTACAGATATCCGTGGTGGCCACTAGGGCTGTAGTCTCCTGGTTGGTCAATATGCTCTTGTCCGACCAAATTCTCATTGGTCGAATGATCGCTGTGTTACTTTCATAAGGAGAAAAGTCTTCCAGGATTAATCCATTATTTCCTGCAGCGAGAGGGACAGATCATAGACTGTATAAAAATATGGACGTAGTTACCGTGACATCACTCGTTGGTTTCTGAAGAGCGGTTTTGAAGCTCAAAGTGAGCCGCTCCGGCTGTCACCATCTTGGCAGTGCGTGATGCTGCCTAACTCCCAGCCAATTAAAAATGGGCAAGGAGGCGGGCCAAATGACTGAAACTAGCCACAAGCAACTTTACGGCTTAATAAAATTGAAATGAGTGAGTTAAATAATAAAAAAAATTCACCCTCCGTACAGTTGTCATGAAAGGGGAAATTAGCTATAGAGACCAAAACCGTTTTTTGTACCAGGCTGTAAACATGTTTATTTCTGCTGTAAAGTTGGGCATTTTAACATGGGGGTCTATGGGGATTGACTCACTTTTGGAGCCTCAAGTGGCCATTCAAGGAACTATTTTTGGCACTTCCGCATTGGCTTCAATTTACAACCCCCGTAGGTTGCCGCTTGGGACCGACTAACAAATCAGTTGAAGATCATATGCAATTTCAGTCCAAGGTTTTCTTTGGTTGACTACAGCCCTAGTGGCCACAGGATTGATGTTGATCCACTGACTTTCCCTGTAGCACCACCAGAGGGTCATAGTTTTCACATATCCTGTCAAGTCCCTCAACAACTACTAGATGGATTTGCACAAAATTTGATTTGGGCATTCATGGTTCCCAAATGGTGTACGCCACTGACTTTCGGTGATCCTACAAGCTTTCCTCTAGTGCAAACATGAGGTTCATATTTGTGGTTTTAAGTGAAATGTCTCAAGAACTATTGGATAGATTGTCATGAAATTACACACATTCATGTTCCCGTCAGGATGAATTTTTATTGCTTTGGAGATCTTTTCATCTAGTGCTATTATCAGGCCAAAATGTTAAATAACTGCATGTTAAATACCTGCAAAACTAATGACTTTCCCACCTGCTATGTTTAATGCTGATTACTTAACGCAAAATCTTGTTAATCTGGTTTTGGTAGAGGTTCCCCTAAAACCACGACTGACGCTGTTAAATGTGTCTTCTATTTCACTTCTGTTTATTCACACCAGGATTCATTGCCTGGCAGGGAAGGACAATCCAAAGTCAGGTTGCACTTTAATCCAGCGAGCCAGACCACATCCTTACCATGATCCAGATTTCAGAGGGATGGAAATAGTACCATGCCCTGATGCAATCCAGACTTGTCAAATGTGTAATGACAATGTAAACACAGTAACAAGACATTTAAGGCCAAGTGTAGTCTGTCTTTACAAAGAAAAGTCTTCTTGACGGCAGTGAATTCAGTGTTCATTCCTTTCTGTTGCAGAACAGTTTATGTTTGGAGTTGCTGTAAAGACACTGACAGGATGAACACTCCACTTCAAGGTGCATTGGTTAAAGCCAGAGTGATTGAGATAAGGATAGACACAGTTGAAAGACGTTATGGAGGCAGAGATGGATTAGGGAACCTGATATGACATTTGTTTGTGTGATTTCTGAGGCAGATCACCATGGGAGCATGTGGGCTTGGTGTTGTGTGAGTACCGGCAGAGGCAATTGAGCGTTAAAGCCTCGTAAATCTGTCTGCGACCACACCGGAGGGGGTCGCACACACACCCACACACACCGCTGCTACAAGGGGGATTTGCATGGTGCAGCTACAGTGCACATGGGATAGTTTGCTTCATGTAGTTGACGAAATCTCACCACAAGGTCTGTTCATAGCCCATCTAGAGCTTTTGATGATAATCACATGCGTTTCCTTAACAGATGGAGTTTGTCACGGTTGTTATGGGATTTCTATTTTTCCTGAATTTTCTCATTTTCTTATTATTTTGCTGTGTTTGGGATGTTTCTGGGCGTTAACCTTTGGGCAGTGAGTGTGTAGCCCCCAGACAATAACAGCACGCAGGGTGTGAGGTCAGGACTCGTAGTGTGGCGGCTAGGTTACATTGCTGTCTCTGTCTCCCTCCTCTGCTCCCTATCTGTGTGTCTGTTTGACCGAGGGCAGGGCTGAGCTCTCCCCCCCCCCCCCCCCCACACACACACACACACAGCAGAGACCACAAGTGGACAGGATGAAGTGTGCGCTTCAGCTGCTTTCACACCAAATCCGCCAATGTGGCACCTTCCTGCAGGTTTGTGTGGAAGTGTGAGCGTGTTACTCTCTCTCTCTTTAACTTTGAATGTTGTGTGTTTACATATGGCAACTGACAAATCCTGCAGTGTGCCTTGAAAGTGCTCAGAAAACGTATATTTAAACACCTCTAACTCCACGTGATACATGCAAAACATGAGTTCAGTATAAGACGGTCGGCTGGTTTCATTACATACATGCCTGCTGTACACTGGCATTCATATAGTTACATTAAAGATGTATAGAGATTGTAAAAGGGAGCAGACCAGTTTTACAGGCTCATTTCCACCAGCAGGATAGGCCTTGATGGCGCCAAATATTATTATCTGGTTGAAGTAAATGGTGAAGCCTGGCTACTGAGAGGATTGGATTCCAATTAATAGTCCAGAGGTATATCTATAACTTCAGTATGCCTCAGTATGTACGTTGTGTGCTCCTGTCTACAGCAAGATCAAACTGTTCACGATGGTGGACTGCAGGCAGAGTCTTTGGTCCGCTAGAGAATATCATATCTGTGATAGCGAGCAAATAGAGCTGACCAAGAAAAACAATCCTTTGAAGTATTACTTTTTGCATGTATACAGTGTAAGCTAATGTGCCAGAATCTGATTTTGAGCAGCTACTTCTTTCTGCCAAACTTTTCATCCACTTTTTAAAACCGCAAGAACAACAGACCATGATGGGCTTGGAGATGCAAGAAGTCCACGGCTGCGTTACTGCCAATGACCTCAATTCAACTCTGATACAACTTAACCAGAGCCCACACAAACATGTATACAGGACTGGGCGACATCACTTGAAATTAATATCTCAATTCATCAATTAATTAATAAAACAATACCTTTTTAAAAGACACCTCTGTGCAAGATAGTAACCTCCATGTTGGACTCTCTATGATGTGCAGGTGGTTTTAAGGGGAATGAATTTACTTATGTGACTTAAGTTAGGCTGGTTGTAGAGTCATGTTGGTTTCTGTCAATTTTAGATGAATTACCCGACCCCACATGCATCATGATGTTACTGATGTATAGTTTCTGTGATGGTGGAATGAAACTGTGTGTTGAAGCTACAACAATTAGTGAATTAACTGATTTATCAATCGACAGAAAATTAATCAATTTGATAATCGATTCATTGTTTAAGTTCAAGCCAAAATACAAAGCTTTCCCTTGTTTTAGCTTCTCAAATGTGAGGATTTGCACCTTTCTGTGTAAGATAGTAAATCTGAATACTTAAGGTTTTGGACTGTTGGTCAGTCAAAACAAGACATTTGTAGATTTCACCTCGGGCTTTAGAAAATTGTACGGGCACTTCTTACTATTTTCTGACATTGTATCAGTCAAACAATTAATCAAGAAAATTATTGTTTGTTGCCGCCCTAGTTTTGATATGCACTAAATGCTTGTAATGTTTTGATATTTTTGGCGATACATTGTAAATCTGCTTCTGAAAAGCATGATTGCCTTTCACAAGAGCTCTCAGGATTGTTGTGACCCCAAGTGTCACTGAGAGGAACCAGAGAAGTCCCCTGACTCCACCCAGTACCGCCATCTGCTGCTGCTATTCGCTACATCTGGAAGACAGATCACCCAGAGGCCACCAGAAGCAGCCAACCACGTCATCCAGTGGTTCCACCCAGACAGGAAGGCTGTGTGTGTGTGTGTGTGTGTGTGTGTGTGTGTGTGTGTGTGTGTGTGTGTGTGTGTGTGTTACAGGATAAGTTATGGCTTCCTTCTAGTTGAGACAGCCTGGAAAGAGAATGTGTGTAGGTGTGTGTTCAAGAATTCAGAGGTCAACACTCGCTTTGGCGATGGCAGCCAATTCAAAAAGTCACACACACACATAAAAACAAACAATCAAAAATGCATCCCAAAATGCACTTGTCAAGAAAAAACACAAACATTGGGCAAATACACATCAATACAGTCATTTACATGAACAATAAAAACATACGATAATACATAAAATACTGTATGTACACACTAATATGCAATATCTACACACACACACACCTTCACACAGGTTACACATTTGAAAAGCCCATAGTTACAGTGACAGCAGCAGACCAAAGGCATTCCTCTGCCTGTTTGCTAATTCAAACTCTGCTGCCAGCCATAATTACCAAGTCCTAAACAAACACAGCTAAACATAGACACACAAATTCTCCCACTCACATGGAAACACACTCACACAGCAGCACTTTTTAGTGCTTCTGTTTGGAGTTTGATACCATATTACTGACCGGCAAACCTCTGTTTCATGGTATGCATTTACACTGGGTGACTAACATTAGCTACACTGCAGAGAGTGTGTAAGAGCGAATCAGTATTTTGCCTCACAGCTAGAAGGTTCTGGGTTAAAATCCCATCCCCGCTCCTATCTGTGTGGGCTCTGAAGGCTGAGAACTAGGGCTTCCCCACCTAATAGTCAACAAAACATTGGTCAATGAGAAGAGTGTTAGTCCACCAAGTTTTCATTGGTCAGTTAGTCGCAGGGAAAAAAATCCTCCTCAAACTCCATTCGGGAGCTGCGCCTTGTCGTTAACAAGACTAGGTAAAACCTAGTACGGCTGGCGCGTGTATTAAACACTAGACGACTTTTAATTTGAAACAACAGACACAGGAAGGGACACGTGGTGACGCCCGGCCAAGGCGAGTGATGGTTCCTGCGGCTCAGCCAAACAGTTAGCTAAGCCCAACTAGTTAGTTAGTTATTAGACAAGGTCGAGCAGGAAATCAATCAAGTATGGGATCATTTGAGTGTGTAACGTTAAAGGACGACCCTGAGAAGACAAACTCTACATGCAAAAATTCGCCTATCATTTGTCGACCTCAAACATGACTTATTATCTGAAACAAGTAGCCTCTCGTTAGCCACCTAGCCTCCTTGCTGGTTGTTCCGACACATTCAGAATCATTACTGCTTTTGCTGTTAGCATTGTCGTTAAGAGGTTGCTGGCTTCGTGCATGTGGTTGTAAAATGCATATATTGAAAGGCTCATTATTATGGTTTTGTATTTCTCTGTAATGTAGCACAGTGTAAATCGCTACTTATAACATTCTTTATCAGCCGTGGAACTCAAACCATTTTCTAATGCCCCAAAATATATATGTAGTGTATATTTAAATAATTAAAATAGGTGCAGACCTACTGAGAACACAGCTGAATGTGTTGGTGTAACAATACAAAACTATAAAGCTAAATGACATCATGCAAAACAGTGCTGTATCTTTTTCCATCTCTGCCCTACCCTGTCATTGTTCTGCTACATAGTGTTGTTGTTACCTCCACCGCTCATGTTTTCAGCCTCATCTGTCTGTTTGCTTAATCAGACATGTCCAAACCTTCCTCCAGATTTCATTGGAAACAGATTTGAATTACTTGATGGTGAAAGTTCATTCTTGACTTTAGACATTGATGTTGAAGGGGTTAAAGGAGTTTTTGCTTACCTAAACCAAGGGTCCAAGGATAGAAG
Source organism: Thunnus maccoyii (assembly GCF_910596095.1). Taxonomy (NCBI): domain Eukaryota; kingdom Metazoa; phylum Chordata; class Actinopteri; order Scombriformes; family Scombridae; genus Thunnus; species Thunnus maccoyii. The sequence goes on along the minus strand of NC_056533.1, from coordinate 3,669,963 downwards.
GTGCAGACTAGCAAAATAATGGAGTAGGTCATGTGTTAGGTGAGTTCCAGAGAAAATTTGAATTAACTCCTTTTTCGGGCACCCCAAACCTATTATTAGATACAGGAAAAATTACCTAAAGTACCATTAGAACTTTCCAACTGGTTGCTGTTTTCATTTTTTCATGTAAATGGCAAGTAACCTAAGTAAATACAAGTACATGGGAAGGCCACTGCTAGCAAGACAGGTGCTGTCACACCTGACGACATGTCCAATATGATAGACATGAAAGCTGAGCTACTGTCCTCACTCAAAATGGAAATAGCTGGTCTTTTCCAAACAGAGCTGAAGAGTGCGCTAGCTGTGAAATTTGGTGTGATTAAATCAGAATTACAAGCAGTTAAAATGGAAAGTGCAAGTAACCTCGCAGTACTATGTTCTAACTTGGAAACAATTAAAACACTGACCACTTGCTCGCTTTTTTCATAATTCAAAATTATTTGTTTGCTAGACTAGTGATTCCTCTCCTGTGAGTGGCTTACTAGCCACTGTGTTCTTATTGTTGACTGGGGATGGGAAACCATGACACCAAACTTTTTTGTGATGTTTTTCTCCTTTTCTGTTTCGTCTGTTTATGTATTAGTGGAGGGGTTCTTCTTTGTATACTTATTGATCAAGTCCATCATATACTATTATAGCTCTAAATATATGCCCTCTATAACAGAATACGGGTAAACCACACTTGAGTGTGAATGTGAATAAATCAGGTGGTTGTCAGCTCACTTTTGAGTTGGAACGTTAAATCCTTTAACCATCCAGTGAAGCTTAAAAATTACTTTCACATTTGACTTAATGCAGGGACTGCTTTCCTCCAAGAAACCCCATTAAACACCTTTGATCATTTTAGACTAAGAGGAGGATGGGTGGGTCAGTTTTATCATTCAAACTTCCACTCCAAGTCTAGAGGAGCTGCAATTCGTATTAATAAGAAAGTCCCATTCGTCATGTCAGGGGATGAGGCAGATTCTGCTGGTCACTACATAATAGTGGTAGGCAGATTAAATAACACTCCTGACATTCTGGCAAATGTATATGCAGCAAATTGGGATGACAGTACATTTTTTACTAGCTTTTTTTTATGTCTACCCAATATAGATACACATCACCTTATACTAAGAGGAGATATGAACTGTGTGCTGTCACTGTCCCTGGATCGTAGTTCACGCAAAACTATGGCCCCATCTAGAACAGCACTGGCAATTCAACTGTTTCTTAATATATATGGGATGGCTGATACATGGCGCTTCTGAAACCCTAAATGTACAAGTTACTCTTTCTACTCACCGGTCCATAAAACATATTCAAGCTCATGTATATATTATTTTTTTTAATCAACAGCAAATTACTTCCATTAATTAGAGAATGTGAATATTAGGCAATAGTAATATTGGATCATGCTCCATTATTGATGACCCTATGCATACCAACTTCACACTCTAGCTACTATCCATAGCATCTCCATACATTACTCCTCTCTGATGAAGGATTTGTCAAATTAATCTAAACTGAGATAACTGAGTCCTCTTCAGTAATTTGTGCATCAATGAAAGCATATCTAAGGTGACAAATTATATCGTATAGTGCCCAAATAAAAAAGCCCAAAATGAATGCCTTAAAAGAAATCAACCAAAGATATCCTACAACTTGATGGAATCGTCATTCCTTTTTGATATACTTTACAATACCACTTCACCTGGCATTCCTGAGGTACTTTTAACACTTGATGCTGAGAAAGCATTTGATCGGGTGGTATTATCTCCTCTATACCCTAAAAAGGTTTGGATTTGGTGCAAAGTTTACATCATGAATTCACGTTCTCTACTCCTTCCTTCTAGCAGCAGGTTGTACGAATAATAATATATCCTCCTTCTTTTCACTATGTCACGGGACCAAACAAGAATGCCTTTTATCTCCCCTCCTATATGCTTTGTTAATCGTACCACTAGCAATTACGCTACATGATGACATTTCAATTAAAAAGGTATACAGAGAGAAAGAATTCTGAACATAAAGTATCTCTCTACGCGGATGATATGCTCTTGTGCTTATCTGAACCATGAAGCAGCCTGCCACAAACACGTACCTTACTAGATAAATTTGGAAAAACATAAGGTTATAAAATGAACACACAAAAAAGTTAATTTATATGTATTAACCCTGCAGCTAAACAGATCATGTTTAGTTCACTGCCCTTTAAAATAAGTAAAAATAAATTTAAATATTTGGGAATCTGGATCAGGCATAATTTTTAACACCTTTCTCCCCATTTATAGATTCTCTGAAACAAGATTTAGAACATTGGGAATTTTTATTATTATCATTAGGAGGTAGAATTAACACCATTAAAATGAATGTGCTACCTAGATTTTTAGATCTGTTCCAGTGTATACCTATCTTTTTGACAAAACCCTTCTTTCTGCTCATGGATAAATTGATATCCTCATTCATCAGGAATAACAAAAATCCACAAATACGTAAGAGCATTTTAAAGCAACACCATGAGCATGGAGGATTATCCTTACCCAACTTTAAATATTATTATTGGGCAGCTAAAATACGTGCTATATTATATTGGCTTAACTCATCACATGATAGCAGCCTGAAATAGCTACAGTTAGAGAACTTGTCATGTGGACCTGCCTCTTTACATGCTTTACTTTGCTCCAAGTTCCCATCGCCTGAACCTATATCCAGACACTCTATGAACCCAGTGGTTAAGCACTCCTTGAAGGTTTGGACACAGATCAGACGCGCTTTCACTTCATAATTTAATAATTTAAACCCTCTATTATAGATGGATGCTTCAATACCTGGACCAAGAATGGATTAGTCACATTAATAGACTTATATGTTGATGATAATTTTCCATTATTATTGCTGAGATTAAAATTTAAAATCTCTAACTCTCACTTCTTCAAATACTTGCAACTTTGCAGCTTTGTATACTTGGCTCACTTTCCATCATTACCATCCAGGTCTCTCCTTGAATCTGTTTTGGAGCTCAGTTCCCACCCTAAAGAGATCATTGGCAAAATCTACTTTACTCAACTCTTATAATTTAGAACCCCTGACACATTTAAAAAGCCAATGGCAAGAAGAATTAGATACAGAACTTTCTGAGGACATATGGCAATCTACATAAGATAAAATACACTCATCTTCAATTTGTTTAAAACAAAGTAATGCAATTCAACATTGTACATTGATTGCATTGGTCTAAAGTGAGATTGGCCAAATTTACACCGAATATCGATCTTAACTGTGATTGCTGTGGAACACCAGCCACTTTATGACATATGTTTTGGTTCTGCCTAAAATTAACAGATTTTTGGCAATCTATATTCAAATTATTTTCTGACATGCTAAAAATATCTATAGAGCCTCTTGCCATAATAGCAATATTTGGCATGGTACCACGGGATCTCCATCTCAAGGGAGGATTTTACTATTTTTCTCATTCTTATATGTCAAATTCTAAAACACAGCTGTACATGTTTGAAATCCAATTCAAATATGAGAGTGGACAATGCAAACAACGCATGGAAAAACCTTAGCAACAACGGCAACAGAAAAGACACGTTTAACAGATATCTGACATCATAAAGTATATAAATATCAGAAAACCACAAAAAGCATAATGTCCCTTTTAGACACATCTAATGATCTTCGTCAGTGGATGGAGTTTGCTCAGTCACGGAGCAAACCCCATCCCATGATGAGATGCAGCTGAAAGCTCAGCAAAAAGCTAGTAAGAGGACCATGATGGAAGATATTGTAATTACTGATTCACTGGACACATGGGTGGGAGGGTGTGTTTGAACACAACAAGCACAACTGACAGAGTGCACAGGTGGGAAGCTGGCTAGGGATCACATCCATATTACTACACAATAGACTCCGACTGGTTGGTCCAGGCACCTGCACCGGGTGGTAGGAACCGGGACCAAGGTGATCTGGAGGTTCGGAGTCTGGCTCATGTAATGGGCACGATATTATGCGCCATTGTTCAATGTATTTCTTCAGTCTTTTTTGGCTAGTGTGATGCTGTCAGTGTGAATGAGTGGATAGACAGGACAGACTGCAAGATCAAAGGTGACATCACACAGTCGTCAGTAAATCAGTTATAGACCCCATGCTGACAAAGACTTGACTTCCAAGACCTCTGAGAGGCCCGACGGTCACTGAGCTGGAGAGAAAAACAGAGAGGAGAGGAAGTGAGGAGAAACTGACTGAGAAATTAGAAACAGAGAGGGCAGAGCAAGTGAACTGAGAAAGTTAAAAAAAAAAAAAGAAGAGAAAGAGAGCTTGGGGAGAAAGGAGATGCTGAGAGAAAAGTAAACAGTGGGAGGGGATTGGAATGTGTTTAAGCAGCCGGAGTGATTGAAGGTACACTGTCAGTCTGGCACACATACCAACTGCTTCTGACTGCACCAGAACAAATATGACAGCATTCTTACCACATGGTCCACAAAAGTCAAACTCTGGTCTAAAGGTAAGGGAAAGACACACACACACACACACACACACACACACACACACACACACACACACACACTATTATACACTAATATAGAGATGTGTTGGAGCAAACAAAGACAGAGAAAGTAGCGGAGAGACTCTGGTTTGGCCGGAGTTTCAGTGGGTGGAGCAACAAACGAGAGGATGTTGATATTCCACACAGGAAGACAGACAAACAAAAGACAGGCCACTTACTGTGAATAACACATCAAATCATATTTCACATGGGGACATGGGGACACAGCCGTCTTTACCCCCCTGAACTGTATACTTTACTTTGTGGAAAAGCCTCTGGTTCTCTGATGTGGGTTAACAGCTTAATGAGGCAAGATGAGCCACAGCTAGAGCCGTTTTGAAACCATTGCTCATATAATGTTTTACATTCAGCACCAATACCATAGCAATCATTTCAGATAACAATATTCTACTGAGGATAAAGAAAATATTGTGGAAAAGTGGCAAAACTTGAATCTGATCAATGATTTTGGAATATTTTGTCTCTCATTCCTCTTTCGTATTAGAAAAGTAGAAAACATTCACATGCTGTTAGCAGGTTTCCTCTGCTTTTGCGTGATTAAAAGGACAAACATCACTAGCAGAAGTTCTAGCAGCTGTAGCTAGTTTACGTTAATGCCATACGTTACTTGCCAAAAGGCAAACACTCAGCCTTCACTCATCTCAATGGGGCAACACAGAAACTCATCTGGCAAGTTGAACCTGGACCAACTTCGGCAAATGAGACGTTGCTTTACAAGAAAAAAAAATCTTATCATATCAGCATAACGCTTCTGAATCTGGACGTCCTGTATGAAGCAAGTAACCGGTGAAAAATAAAGTGTGCAAAGACAGTTATACAGCTGTTATTGTAATGAACCGGTGCAGAGTTTCATGCAGCGGTTTATAGTGCCTTGCCTACTGCCAGAAGAAATTATTATATCTTTATATCTCCATATAAATACAACACTAGGCTTATTAAGCTTCAGGGGAAACAAGCAGTGGTGCTACATCAAACAGAATGGATTTAATGAGTAAGGTGACTATTTAAACAGCCATCTAGTCACAACACTGATAGCAAGATGAGATGCATCAGGATCCATCAGATGCAGCTTAGCAGGTGGCTGATTTAAGGATTATAACATGGTAATTATACTTTTTTTGGTGGACAAACCACATCAGACACACATTGTTCCAAGCGAAAAAGAGTATTTTGTCTTAATAGATGTCTGGAAGGGATCTTTAACTTTTGTTTTCATTTTAGAAGCTGGATCCAAATGCATTTGGACGTCAACCCTAACAATAGGTCTTACCTGTGTACAGGTGCTTCTTCTGGAACACATGATATTTGTGACACAAGAAGAAAAAAAACATCCTTGACAATGAACCATAGTTTCTCAAACCACAGTCACAATATTTTCTATTGTATTTATTGAATTTATTGGGGCATTAGCTCCCAAAAAATATGAATTAGTGGAGCATAAGTTGCATACAAACAGTTAAACCTGAAGACCTCATAAACACTATACATAAAAACACACACACACACACACACACACACACACAGATCAGACATGGAGTCTGAACAAGAAGCACATGGGTTATTTCTTTTGTCTTTAAAAAAAAAAAACACTTTGTTTCCATGACAACCACACACAGAAGTCACCCTTGTGTGTATGCCATCCACATGTCAGCATGTGTGTGTGCATGTGTGTGTGTGTACAGTGTTTATTAGAGAGACGGATGGATGTCGTTTCAACATTCTGGGCCAATAAAGCAGACTGAATTGAATTAAACGGAGGAGCGGAGTGTGTGAGAGAGGTGGCGATGAAGGCACAGATGAGGAGGAGAGCAAGAGAGCACACTGACGGTGCGGTCACGCCAGCGAAGCCGGCGGCGAAACAGATGCTTCTGTCTGCTGTGTGCCACCCTCCCCGTGATCCTCGACACCTTCCTTTCAAACGCAGACCTGCCAACACTCCTGTTTTTCCTGGATTTCTCCCGTGTTTCAAGGCAATCTCGCAGCTTTTTTTTTAAAACAACAAAACGGGAATACTCCCAGGAAACTCCCGTGATTTGCACGGCCCTCAAAATAGGGTTGTGTGATATGGACAAAATCAAATATCATGATATTTTTGACTACTGGTGCTTTCACAAAATATTTACACAATGGGATTTTTGATAAATAATCATCAGTAATGTGGATATGATGACTAATATATATCTAATATGACAATATCAATTTCATATCGATTTATTGCCCAGCCCTGCTCTCTATGCAGGCAGGCAGGCCAGCTAAATTAGCACCCCTGCTGATAAAACCTGCCGTATTTGAAAACCTACATGTTGGCAGGTATACAAATGTGCTGATTGAAACAACCTGATCCGGAAGTCTGCATCTGTTTGGTTGTTTTGGATGCTGAGCTTATTTTTCATTCCTTCGATGTGGTTTGGAGATGATTGACTGACTCTTTTTTAAAGTGGTCAGAAGCAGATTTTACCACAACAGAAGGAGTTCGGACCATCAAAACTTCTGTGCGTAAACAATCCCATCACCTCCAGGAAGTAGGTTACCTCCAAATATGTACCTGCGCTCTACAGCAGAGATTTCACTGTCTGCCAGCACTTTAGATGACAACAGAAAAAAAAAGAAAAAGAAAAAGGAGAACAGTCCTAATCTGTGCTGGTTCACCAGGCTAGAGGCCACGCACACATTTTCACCATATAAATCAGAAACAAATGCCTTTCTCCTGCTGCTGGAATGCACTACACAAACATCAAGAATCCTTTCACATGGGATTCTTTAGGAGCAACTCTTCTGAAGTGGGCAGTTAATTGTTGTATTTATTTGGTGGTCTGAAAAGATAAAGAGTGTGGTCTCTTATTTTATTTTTTTTTAAGTCAGCCTTTCCTGATGATTAAACTTACTAAAACATTTGGGAAAAAAAGTGAAAAATAGCAACAAAAACATTCAGTTAACAAACAGATAATACAAAGGAAAGCAGCGAATCGAACAGACACACAGTTGAGAGTTCCAGACCCTCCATGTAAAGCTGCTGAGCATCGATTGAAACATTTGATCATTCCATGCCTGACTTTCAGTACTGATAGAAAAATGTAGGTTGTGTGTTTACTGGTAGCCTTATTAATGATCACAAACTTAAATGTATCTGACACACTGCAATAACAGCTGTGTGTTAGGCATGGAATTGAATAAGCTGTAGCTGTACAAAAAATGAAATAGCCCTTTTACACGTTGTTTTTCACGAGCAGCTTGCTCCAAATACTGCACTAGAACATAACCAGTAAGTTCATACACTTTATAATATTTATATCATCAGCTATCAATCAGCTATATCGTTTCTGCAAAGAAGAGTCACCACTTTGTTGGTCTCGTTAAACACAATCCAATTGCAGGTTTAAGGCGTTTTCATACATGTAGTTCCTTTGCTCTGGTCTGAATCAGTGGATGACTTCACACACAGAAATGTATCATTAAAAGCCAGGTGAGAAGATTCTCTCTGCTTATTGGTCAGATGTGTCTGGGAGCAAGAACTTCAACACAAGGAGAAGGTCCTGAAGAAGCTCCTCTGGCAAAATACAACATTCTTCGTTGCACTAAGGTAGCTGCTAGTAACTGATTCGCTCATCAGCATCCCAGCACGCAAAGCACACCTGGCGACAGGAGCTGTTTAGCTCAAACTCACAGAGTATGCCTAGTAGTACTGTCGGATCGAGGTCGGATCACATTCCTACCGCAAACCAACCTCTCCAGTTTGTTTAAAGGGTGTTGGTATGGTTGTTTTGGTCTGCACACGAGTACCATTACTGTGTTCAGATCTGCTCAAACAAATCGCACCAACAGGAGAAACGAACTAGAGACCAATTCAACTGGACTTTATCTGAAAAAGCCCTTACACTGGTGGATGTTTCCTCCCCACACAAATGGTCAAGTACAATTGACAACATTGAATTTTTATTTTAGCCATTACAGAGTTTAAGTGAACTAACTACAGCTGATCTAATCTGCCACTGGTGACCATTCTAACCAGTAAGAGCAACACTCAGCACAGATGACATATGAGAAGCTGCTCTTCTTTTTTTTGCTAATGAAAACCAGTAAGGAGAGATTAGAGGTTGTTACTGTTTACAATCCCGGTGTTTCACCAACCAGGATCCAGATCCAAAATCAAACCGGCTATCAGAACCCAAGCAAAAATTGAACTTTTCAATATTTCACGCAGAGGAATTTAAACATTTGACTAAAAAAATTTTGCAAAAGTTGGATTGAACTAATCAAAAAATAAGTAAATATTATGAATCGGACCAGACATTCAATGCCAACTTTCAGTACTACACAGTTTGCAATACTCTACTACACACACATTTAAAAGTACTGAAGTTTGATACCAAGACACATCTCCTTGTTCATTTAGTACAACATAAGAAAAACATACACACATAAATGTGTATGAAAACATAGTATAAGACATAGACAAACATGTCCTACAAAGCAAGCAAGGAGATATGTCATTTCCAGCTGCTACCTTTGTTCTGATAAGGAAATAAAGCCTGAACTTTGAAACCTGGTTAAAAATCTTTAAAACATAAAAGAGGGAATATTTTTGAAGATTTTGAAAAAACCTTCAAAGCAGCCGTGAATGTTACATGACCTTCTGTGTTTTTCAAAGATCTCCTGGGATTAATGTTTCCAAAAGAAGCAGCAAAGCTTATCTCTGTGACTTGAATGTACATGAGAGGCATAAACTGGGGCAAACCCAGCCCTACCTCCATGACACACTTCACATCAAGCTGATCCCAGACCACCTCATCTCAGCATATTCACAATCATTCCAGCTGGGTCAAGTCCTTCTTGATTTAGGCTGTATAGACCTGGAAATGTCTGCGACTCAGTTTGCTAGTGGCAGCAAACCTCAGGTAACATCTCAAATAGCACTGTTTCAACCTCTGGCTCTTTCATTGTATCGCTCCTGCAGCTGGAGCTAGATGCATCATTTATGGATGACATTACAGTTGTTAGGTAGGAGAGTTCATGCAAAATGATGCAACTGGTAGGCTACACTGAAACTGGGTAAACCTCCAGAAAAGATAAGCAATAATGTATCCATCATATTTCTGGAGGAGCCGATGGTGCCTTAAAGGTACACCGGGGGTTTCACCGCTCTGGGAAACCCTGATACAGTCTACTTTCTGGAGCCCATTAGTCGTTTTCCTGGAATTCAAGGAAGTTATAAACCTACAAAGGCGAGTTAAACATTTCAAAATGTCAATAAGCAAAGAAACGAGTCCCACTGTGTAAACTTCATACTGCCTTCAACAGCCAAAAGTGCTTTTTTCCTAAAAGCAACAACGTATCTGATATAGAAGGAGAAATCACGGTGAAGCAACAAAGTACTCTCCCTTCACAATGCACACAGGGCTAGGTCTATTTGTTGGGAATAAATATCTAAAAGGCAAATGTACAGGGAGAGAAAAGGCGAAGAACAATTAGATTTTTGTGTCATTTGACACCAGTGAAACCAGTGGGCTCAGTCAAACTATCCGCCAGTATAACAAACGCAGAGGTGAACGTACCGAAAAGGAAACACAGGTGAAGACTGCCGGTCTTCCCTCCTGGAATATGTGTTTTAATCCCGGTGAAGCAGCCGAGCTTTCCCCTTTCTTCCCTGCCAGACCTCTGTGTGGACCTCCTTTTCTTACTGCTGTTTTTTCTCCTCTGGTCTGGATGGAAAACGTCGTCCCCACTGAGGAGGGAAAACGGGCGGGTGTCGAGCGTTTGGGCGACCCGCTCGACCAATCGGCTATCGATGTGAGAGCAATCTACTGCAGTTAGCCAATCGAGCTTCGCTTCCAACACACAGGCGGGCGCTCATTGGTTGGCAGAGCAAAGACCTCCCAGTTGAAATTACTACAGCACCGTGAGGAGAGCTGGGCTGTGATCCGTCTCATGTCCCTGAACACAGCGGAGACAGCAAAGTACACTTCATATTCAGACGTATGTTTGTTGTTGTTTTGTGCTTAATTACATTTTACAAATTACAGTTACATTTATCTAGCGCTAAAATAATTTGAGTATCACTTTCTAAAGCACCCGTAAATTAATGGGCTTATAAATTGTAAAAAATAAGATTTATACCTATATAATGATCACCTCCGGACATGTTCTAAAGGATAAGTTCACAATTTTTCAAGTGTGACTCAAATCAACAGTCAGGTGTCCATATGACCATATGAACAGTGAAAGAGGTTTTCCATGCTGTAATCATTCCTCCTGTTCATACTGGATATTAAAAGATCCCCTTCAAATGTTCTTTCAATGTAAGTGATGGAGGCCAAAATCCATAGCGTGTCAACACAGTCATTTTGTGCAAAAATGCATTAAAAGTTGATGTGAAGCTTATATGAGTCTTCAGCAGTCTGAGTTAGTCATATCAAGTAGATATCTGACACATTTACAGTCTTTTTAGCATCAAATTCCCTCTTTGTGTTTCCTGGGACAGTGTTTCCCTGTTGAGCTGCAGTGGAAGTATAGATAAAGATAAGGTAGATGAAGATAAGGAGTAAAGATAAGGAAAAAAAAGGAAATATTTAAAATAGTAAAAGCAATAGTAATAGATAAGAGTATAAACAACAAAAGTACAAAACATATGAGTGTATGTATGTATGTATGTTAAGTGCGGTGTGCATGTGTCCTTCCTATAATATATGAATAAATATTTATGTGTATATTATATGTGTATGTACAAATATATGTGCTTATGTATGTGTGTGACATCAGGCAGGCTGCAGGCCCATTAGTGTCTATTGTTCATAAGTCTGGTTGCTTGGTGGAGAAAGCTGTCCCAGACCCTGCTGGTCTGGGCCTTCAGGCTGCGATGCTGCTTGCCAGATGACAGCAGCTGAACCAGTCTGTGGTTGGGATGGCCGGGGTCTTAAATGATCCTATGGGCCTCCCTGAAACAACGCCTGTTGTAAATATCCTGGATGGAGGGAAGCTGATGTCCTGTGCTGACTGCACAACCCACTGCAGTGCTTTGAGGTGGAGTGCGGTACAGTTACCATACCAGGTGATGATACATCCAGCGAGGATGCTTTCAGTGGTTTCTCTGTAAAAAGCCTGTAGAATCTTGGACCCCATGCTGAACTTCTTCAGCCACCTGAGGTAAAGAGGTGTTGCTGTGCCTTTCACCACACAGCCGACATGCTCATCCCAGGCAAGGTCCTCACTTTGATGTCGAGGAACTTGAAGCTGCTGACTCTCTCCACAGCAGACTCATTGATGTCGATGGGGTCCAGCTGCCCTCTCTCCTTCCTATAGTCCGCAATCAGCTCTTTGGTCTTGTTGACATTGAGAAAGAGGTTGTTCTCCTGGCACCACTGTATCAGGTTGCTGACCTCTCCCCTGTAGGCCATTTTGTTGTCGTTGGTGATCAGGCCAATCACTGTTGTGTCATCAGCGAACTTAATCACCAGGTTGGAGCTGTGTGTAGCCACACAGTCATGGGTTTGAAGGTATTAGAAGAGAGGACTGAGGACACATCTCTGGGGAGCCCTTGTATAGCAACAAAAAGAGGGACTTTGGCACTAAAAAGACTGTAACGTTGAAAGATATCTACTTGATTTGACTCATTTGGACGCTGAAGCTTCATATTAGCTTCAGATAAACTTTTTAATACATTTTTGCACAAAGGGAGGACTGTGGATTTTGATCTTATAATGGTCAGTATGAACAGGAGGAATGATTACAACAAGAAAAACCTTTTACAATTTTCATTTTGGCACCTGACTGTTGTTTTAAGACATACTTGAAAAAATTGCAAACCCTTCCTTAAAGACATGACAGAGAAAAAGCAGACGAATGTTAAAACAAACTCTGCACTTACATCATTCTGCACAGTGAAGAGAACAACATCCAATGCAACAATAACCAAAACACATTTTTGACTGAAGGGGGACTTTAATGATTAATAAAACTAATACTTTACAGATCCATTAATAATAGCACTTTTTGAGTTGTCTGCTTAAAAATCTCTGTGGTTGGTGTTCATCCTCCTCCAGCATGACTGTTGCTTTGTCTGTTTAGCTCTTTAGTTAATCAGAAACACCCTCCAGTGGACTGTTTGACCTCTGATCTTCTGGAAAAGACATGCAGACCATTTGGAGCAAATACATTTCTCAGCAACATGTATAACTGCAGACATAAATTACTTTAATAATGACTTATCAACATTATAAGAATGTGTTCTGCTGGAGGAGGATATACATCAGCCATAGAGATTTCAAGTTCTCATGAATGGCTTACAACTGATCTATAAAACATTAGTACATGATTTATTGAGCATTAATAAAGTCTTAGTTACAACCTATAAATCCTTCCTATAAATCCTATAAAACCTAAAGTGGCACCAGTATTTGAATTGAAATCAATCTAAAAATTGAGCAAAAATGCACAATCAAACACAACACTGGCGCCCTCTAATGGCAAGCCAAAGACCCTGGTCTAGATTAAAAACAGTAATGAATTTGTCCATAGATATGCATATACTCACATTCAGTTCTGTGCTGTTCTCCCAAAAAATAGGTTAATGGCATCACCTGATTAAGCCAGAAGGGGTCCCCAGCACAAGAGGGATGCCAAATAACTTCCTCTTCCCTGTTGTTGGTGCAGTTTTTCTACGCTGAAATACAATGTGGTCATTTCAGTTATGTTGACACAGAAATCAAATAATTAGTTAAAGCTAAGTTTGACAAAAGGACACTCAAGACAGGTGCTCCAGATCAGTTAGTAAGGCAGGACACACTCAAAGGCCCATATCATGTCAGTTGATATAGTGCTGTAGTAGTTAAGTTAAATCATTACAAACCAATTGACAAATAGTAAGCGTGGAGTCTTGGTCCCTGGAGACCTGCGGCCCCAGGGCAGGTCCCTGCTTTGTTGGGATTTTAATCCAGCCTTCGTTGCATGCTTCAAAAAAATTCCCAGTACACCACATACAGTGCACTGTTCCAATGGATGTTGGGTTCTTTGAAACACCATGATAGAGTTAAAGTGTGTGTTGAGCCATTGAAAACCACTGGTATGTTTGAATCAACATGTACAGGAGTCCAGGATCATTGCGTTTTACTTTATTTCTTAATTCCACTTAATACAGCAGTGCCTGTTGCTTTGGGCTAATAATGGTGATGGTATTGGTTTGTTCCATTAAGTTGTACCAGAGAAGTTTGGGTGGAGGTTCAGTCATTGTTACTGAAACCAGATAACTCTGAGCTCACTCACTTTTTGATGTTGTATGAGAAAAAAGTTAGAAAATGACAATTTTACCAAAATCCTGACCACCACTTGGCTGTTGCCTTGATGTTTTCTTTCCATCAAAATCATTACCTGTGTGTTGTCACCAACATCAGGAGCTCAAGAAGTTTATATATAGACATGCAGCAGCATCACATTCTACACACATAAATCCATAACTTAATGAATATGTTCTAAAACTGTCCAACCAGTGTCCTGTTTATTGACATTTATATCATATTTTTGTCAGTACTTCCCAGTTATATATAACAATAATTCCTAGTAATATAATTAATCAATTAACGTGAGTCTTTGCTAAAATCGACACTTGACCATGAGTGGATGAGCTTCCTAGCTACTGTAGCTAGCTGTAGTGACAGTGTTTGCTGGAGGTCTGATACTGCTGACAGAAACTCCAACTGTAACAAAAAAGGCTGAAATACAATGGCTGCAGCACAATCCACTGTCCCACCAGTCTCACTTGTAGTTCATAGATGTATAATGTCTCCTGACAGCCTGCAAACACATACAAAAAATACCAACTAATATGTCTACAGCAGAAAACATGAATAGTTCATCTTTTTAAGCCTTTGTGAATGAAATGTAAGACTTTTTATTGCCTTCAAAAGCATTTTTAGGGAAGAAACATTGAACATAAACTGGAACAAGTTATGGAACTTCTTAACTGGCTTGCCTGGGAATTCAAACCAGGAACTTCTGACATCAGTTTCCAGTGGTGGAGACACAAAGGGACAACTGACCTGTGTACATCAATCTAAAGCAGAGAATTGAAGAGTTTAAATAAACTGAAAGAGGAACATGATCTTGAAAATAAAGATTTATTTAGATATTAGCAAGTCAAGGATTATTATGTAAAGGAAATAAAGAACTAGCTGTTCGATGAAGGCCCCACAGTGATTGATGTACTGGTCAGAGCATATAAAGCATCGAAACTATCAGTGTTTACAGACCCACAAAGATAATGGTTCTCTATATGTCGAAGTAAAATGGAACTCAGAACTCAATGTAGTGATATCAGAGTAGGTAACACAACACACATCCACAAACTCCAGGAAATGGAGGGAATTCATTTGGAAGAATTTGATTTGCTTTTCTACCATGCCTCACATTAAACATAAACAGCTCAGGACCAAACAGCAGTGTTGGAGATTGTGTGGGCACATGAATGCTTAGCTTTCCAATTTCTGGGAGAACATCTCTGTAACCCTTAGAAACATTTTAGGTCACAAAATTCCTAAGGGTAGTGAGATATTATGTCTTGGATTCATAACAGAAGAAGCTGTGTTTAGAAGTGATCTATATTTCTGTAAAATTCTACTGGTTGCCTGCAAACAAAATTATATTTTTACTATTTTCTACATTGTAAAGCAATACTGAAGACATCAAAACTATGAAATAACAGATATGGAGTCATGTAGTAAACAAAAAAGTATTAAACCAAAATATCTTATTTTAGATTCCTCAAAGTTGTCACCTTTTGCTTTGATGACAGCTTTGCACACTCTTGGTATTCCCTGGATGGTTTTCCAACAGTCTTGAAGGAGTTCACAACAACTGATGGTCTCATGGAAAGAAATTCCACCAATTAACTTTGGACGAGGCACATCTGTTAATTGAAAACCATTCCAGGTGATGACTTCATGAAGCTGGTTAAGATATTGCCAATAGTGTGCAAAGCTGTCATCAAGGTAAACACTGGCTACATTGACAAATCTAAAATATGAAACATATTTTGGTTTGTTTAACATTTTTTTGTTTATTACATGATTCCAATTGTGTCATTTCATAGTTTTGATGGGTTAAGGTTGGGCTATTTTCTACAATGTAGAAAACTGGTACTGTATGTGTGATGGAAAAACTGACATTCTTCCTGAGGAATACATGGGAGACCCTTCCTGGAAAATGAGAGAAATGGATAACATTCACTACAAATGAGGACGTTGCCGTATTTGGACTCAGATAAACCTAAGGACAATATGTACAAACCTAGCTGACCAAGAAATTCATTCATTCATTTTTTCTTACAATATCTGCTTGTAGCAACTAAAAAATGTTTAAAAAAAAAAAAAAATTGGTTCTGTTTAGGCAAAGCACTTGGTGACAGTAAAGGAAAAGATTGTGGTCTTGGTTTAATATTAAAAATGTTTTGTCTTGTTTGTGTTTTGTTCTACCTTCCAGGCTTGAAGTTCAATTTATTTCAGTACAGTAAATTAACTTATTTCTATCCAGACTAGTGGTATTGTTGCATGATATTGCAGTACTATTTAATGTACACATTACCTGATCTGTTTCTGTACATAAGCATGGTCTGTATATGCTCCTTACACAGACTCACCACCAGCCAGCACCGCTGTCCTTTGCCTCTGCAATGAATTAAATTCCCCCCACAGATAGCTAAAGTGAATCTTATCTGATTTCTTTTGGCTCTGACTCAAATGGGATGTGTCAGCTTTTTGTAGGCTGTGTTGCATATCAGCATCGAAAAGCCTAATGAGAAAATGGAGCCAGTGGCTCCGTGCCCCATTCCAGAATTGGAAAAGCCTCAGGTCTACTGGTGGACTGAGTAAATCCTTTGGAAAAAAATCTAAATTTAATAGCAACTACTCAACTGTTTTGTGCCAAACCTAGTATAGCAGGCCCTCACTATATTCATGTACATGTTTGGCATTCAAAATGTAATCAAAATATAATTCTTCTGGTGGTCAAAGTCTCTGGGACACTTTTAATTGTAATAATTGTCTAAAAAGGCATGTGGTGCTACTTTTTCTTTACTGTTACTCAAAGACACAAAAAAAAGTCTTTGTGGGATGTGTTGCATTAGCCTTTATCATTTGGTTGAAGGTTTTGGACCATTGCATCAAGCATGCAGACCAGGGAAGCATTGTGCTTCATATTAAAAAGGTAAGATCTGCCATTTATTACACTCAGCAAGGCCTAATACAGTGATCTACCTTTTAAACTCTCTGAAACTGTCATTCCCCTACATTGGATCAATAAAGTTAATGTTACCTAATTGATTGTTGGACCCTTGTGATTATTTGGTTTTGCCACCTAAAATCAGTTCTAATTTTTTTTGCGTGCAAAACGTTAATTTTTATTTGGTGCATACCAATTATAGAGGCAAATGTAACAAGCAGGCAATTTGTTGTCACCTTAGTATGCCACTTTGCCCTACAGTTTACTCAGTTTTTGGAGGCAGCCTTGATATAGTCAACAAAAAAGGTTGTCGTTTTCATACTAAGAACAAGACAACTTAATTGGACAAAGATACTCTACGCAAGTAGCCTTTGTACTTGTTGGGACTGGGTGTGTGGCTGCTGTTTTCCTCCCTCCCTGACGTCCCGTAGAAAGAGGAGCTCAAAGTGTTTTTCGCTTTTGGTTTTGACTTTGGCTGCATCAAGCTACTCACAATACTACCGGAAATACAAAGGTGCTACCTTCAAATCAAAATCATAAAATGGCTTCACCTGGAAACACGTAGAAAGTGTAAAAGAAGTTACTCCACGTGGTGTGTATAGTGCTATACGTTTGTGCGATGATGAATAATGTACTAATATACTTAATTTCAAGTTAATTAAGTGGGATATTTACATAATATATCACAGAAGCAAGCAAGATTGAAGGTATATTGACAATGATGGTGGCTGTTATTATATTTTAAAAATGATGATGCTGACTGTTTACTATAATAATAATAATAATATTACTATTATTACTATTATTATCATTACTATTTTAAAAATCGCATAAAATCAATGCCTAAGAGTAAATCTATGATTTTAAAACAGTGGACGAACAGTATAATCTCTTTTGTTGCCTGCTTAACAGAAACGTACGGAAGAGGATTAGGGCCACATATTTGAGTTCTGAGAATTCTGATGTACTTAGTGTTGTAACATTGTTTCAGAAGACTCGCTGAATAATGCAATAAAATGTTTTACTCGTACAATCTTTGGACACGTTTGACAAGGGTTATATTTTGAAAGGATTTAACCGGACGTTGTACTTGTTATCTGACAGTTCCAGCTCACTTGATACCTGAGTCCTGCTTCTACAGTGAAAACAGGTAAACGCTCCAGCTATTTCAGTAACATTTGCTAAACTGGTATTGTTGTGTGTTGATTTGACAGAACTATAAGGCAGTATCTGACCTGCCACTACCAGCCTGAGCGTGTAACTGTTACATTTGCTATCACTCATGTTGTATTTGCCGAAGTAAACTTCTCGTGCTAGCCACCAACTAGTTAGCTGTTAGCACAGGATTAGCACTTAGCAAAGTAATGTAAGCTAACGTTACAAATATGATTTACATTTCCACGCTTGATGTGTGCTAATTAACCAGCTACGTCCTTTTCTACAGAAGGTAACACCTGGCACGTCTGAACGAAACCACTCACACTGCAAATGTTAAGGATAGTTTAGTCACAGAGATAAATAATCAAATGCTTGGTGTGCGTTTAGCTAACATGACCGCCGCCAGATCGTCACACCAGACTCCCTTTATAATCTTTAACATTAACAGTTACCTTGCTGTTCTGCAAAAATACAGAGCTGAAACTACAGTAATTATATACTTTTTAAATCTAGAATGGGGAACCTTTCAATTCGGCTTAAGAATAATACTCTAATCGTTGCGTATACATGTATTTTTTCAACTTTCTGAAGTTGAATAATGTTACTTCTTACTGCCAGAGATGATCAGGAAACCTTGGCGTTAAGTGGCTAATAGTTAAACAATGCACAATGCGCCGTTTTTGCTGAGGGCATACATAACAAAGCTGTTTCGTTCCCTTGAATAAATCCTCCTAAGGTTTTGTGTTTATTAAATGAACAACACTAACCCGAGTAGCTAACGTCGTAGCAACTAGGTTAGCGGTTAGCTCCATGTTTTGTGTTCCTGCTAGCTGTTTTAACTGAGCGCTGCCACTGCCAGGAGCAACACTGGCAGACCAGACGTGTTAGACAGGTTGATGCACGTCAATGTCGGTAACTTCCAAGTTCACATCGCTCCTTTTCGTTAGCTTACATCATAAGTTACTTCCGCAAGTTACCAGTGTTTTGTATCAGTCCACTGTCGTGACGTTTTATAGCTTTACACGAAACGTTAAGCGATCTTCAACCTGTTGGAAAGCGTAATGTGATTTGCTGGAGAGACGCAGCTGAAGCTAGTTAGCAGTAAACCAGAGAGTGTTTGTAGGTCTGAGGCGACTGACACTGTAAGCTGTTAGGACTCGTCTGGATACACTCGAGGTGTGTTTATTTTGAGTGGTTTGGAAAACCTTGGTATGCGACTATTTTCATATCAGAGGGTGTTTCGTTTGATTTCTGCTGTTTCTTCTGAAACAGACCCGCGATGTGTGTGTCCTGGGCTGCACGTTCAGCTGCTGCTGTACACACGTGGTGGACTTCTGTTCAGTGAGGGAAAATAACTAAGTACATTTACTCAAGTATTGTAGTTACAATTTTGAGTTACTTATTCTTTACTTGAGTATCTCAATGTTGTGCTACTTTATTCTACGAGGTTACTAAACTACAATTCAGAGGGAATTATTGTGCTTTTTACTATATTAAACCGTTTGCTATAGTTACTGGTTACATTTCAGATTAACATTGTTAACAGGGTTAGAGATTAAATCAGTGGGCCCCATCTTTTTTGGCCTATGACCCCTTACAAAAAAGCAGTGTCTACTGGACAACTTGTCACATTCCCACTAAACAGTGATTTCCTCTCAAAACTTCTCAGATGGTTTCATTTAAATAAATATTTTAGGCTCAAAGAACTCAAAAGAGATAAATCCAAAAAGTGAATTCAGATTGGGAAATTAGCAGAACTTTTTCTTCTTTCCTTCCCCATTAATCATCTCACTACCTGTCAGATTAATCTGATGACCCTTTTGAAGGGGCCTGACCCGCAGGTTGGGAAAGACAGAGCAAGCTTAAAGACTGGCAGCAGCAGCTGAAGAGTACCTGGCTGCAGCCTGCAGAATGGGGTTGGGTTCAACTTCAAACGTTTAATCCCACCCACCGTGGTTTGATTGGTTTATCTGTCGAATTTGGGCGGGGTTAAATTGTGATTGGATGCCAGCTGTGAGCGTTGAGTGTGACACCACTAGTTGGTCTATGGAGAACAACGCGGGTATGGAGAACACAACGTAAGTGTCACTTTATATTTTTGTTATAGTCAAATTACTCATTTAGACTTTGGCTCATGTAGAGCTGATTATAGGCTATTATCTACATTTTTAACTGACTTACTTCACACATTAGCTAGCTGGGGTGCTAGCTATTACTAAGCTACTAGTACTACTAATAGTAGTCATAGCTCGGTGGTGAAGTAGCTAACTGACAAGTTAACTAGCTAATCTTCATTTCAATCAGATTTGCTTAATTATATTGATCAACAGAGCAGACTAAAGTAATTGTTCATATTAATAGAGGAGGAAATATGACCTTTTTGGCTAACTTTGTGTTTGTATGCTAGCTAGCTATGAACGCCACTCCAGCGCAAAATCCCTCTGAGGTAAACACAGAAACCTTGTAGCTGGTGTTTGACAACTTAGCTTAGAGACAAGAGCCTGTATCCTCAGAGAAACCTGCTGTTACTTAATGAAGTAGATAACACCAGTATGGAGACCAAAACATAGCCTAAATGTCATATTACATTTTTTTTATAATTTCATTGAAGTGGCGTCAAATTACACGTTTTACATGTTTACAATCCAAACAGTATTTGCTGTTTGCAAGAATATGTCTGCATTGTAACATGTCTGCTGATTCCCTCACTCTTGTGTTTTAAGAGCCTGCAGTCATTAAGTGGTGAGTGGTGTGAAACAGCCGAAATTGCTCTCTCTGAAGGAGGAAGACCGGCAAAGAATATTGACGGCAACCAGGATGGAGGATCTGGAGGCCATGGAATTCCTCCTTTCCTTCAATCTACAGTAGTATATGGAGTATTTCATGAAGCTCTGCACTGATCAGCAAGGCCCTCAGCTCAGTGCTCAGAGTTTCTCAACTGACCACATGCACACAGAAGCTTGGAAGCAGGGTACAGCAGGCCTCTCCACTGATATATACACTTGTAAATGTAAATAGTTCCTTCTACAAGCCAACACGGTACCATCTCTGACCATTGATAACACTACTGTCTCTCCTTCGTCACTATCCTGCAACCCCTGAGTCAACAAGATGGTCAAAATCAGCAAAATTTACTTAACTTAAATAAAAGTACTCATTCTACAGAACAATTGTCCCTGTCAGTGTTTTTCTATCATATCTAATGTTTTTAATATTACTGCTGCATTAATGTGTATGTTGCATTTTACTGCTGTAGATGTTGACGGAAGGGTTTTTTTAAGTTTAGAAGTAGAATTTTCTCAACTCATAAAGGAACACTTAATTTTTCAGTTTATAACAAACATTCTGAATTTAGAGATACATAGTTTTCACTGGACAGGAAGGGTATGAAAAATTGTAATCTGAGAAGTAACTTGTAACTATAGCTGTAAGATAAATTTAGTGGAGTAAAAAAGTACAATATTTCCCTCTGAATGTAGAGGAGTAGAAATATAAAGTTGCATAGACTGGAAATACTCCAGTAAAGTACAAGAAGTAAAAGTACAGTACTCGAGTAATTGTACTTTAGTTACATTTCACCAGTGTAGATGGTCTTGTAAAAAGGGTCTATGTTGCAGCCCCACTCCCCTTTGGATGAAAACAGGCGGGTAAAATGACTGGAACCCTATCGAAGACAAGTAGCCACAGCATGCTGGTTTAATGAGATGTATATTATGGATGTTTAACTTGTCAACTCATGGTTGAAAGTGATCATTATGTTTAAAATACAAAACAGAGTTTACAGAGGAGCAGTTCCCCTCATGACATTGTTAGCTAAGTAATGTATACTGGTAGGTCCTTTTCATTTTATGAACTGACTGTGTTGTTTAACCCTGCCCAAAGCCAAGTCCAAACCAATGAAATTGATGTTTAATTCAACAGTTAAACCAATCAAATCACAGTGGGTGGGATTATACGTTTGATGTTGAACGCTGCATCGTTCTGCATGCTGCGGCTAGGTATACTTGCGGCAGTTAGCAGTGGCACCTCAGGTGGCAGCCTCAGCTGCCACTGACTTGCCGTGGCAGCTGCCATTGCTGCTGAGGAGATGCCAAGGACACACCACGGCAACTGCCGCTGTTTGTGGCATCTGCTAGTGAAATTCTGATGTTTATGAATGTTAACAGTCGTGAATGTTGTATTAGACTTGCTAGAAGTACCATTTCCATGACGTGATTTTTGCATTAATTTGCAAGGTTTCCTTGATGAATCTCTCAGCATTTCTGAAGGTGTTATTTCAGAAATGCTGAAAGACTTTACATATAAACATATATGTCTATATTGGGGGAATATTTCAAGTCTGATTGTTGATGTGGTTACATGTGCATTGTGATTGTGAAGTGGTGAGGTTTCACGTACAAAAGACAGACACAAGTGGAGCAGGCCGAGATTGGTTTAACAATAGTGACCCCCTTCTCCTATGTCTACTGCATTGTGAGAAACATACTGTAAGAGATGGCCAAATTTCAGCCACCAGACTGTTTGATCATCTTTCTGTTTTGTACTTAGTGATTTCACAGCTTTAACAATACAGTATATAGACACATTCTAATTTAAATGCTTAGAGAAAAACCAGCAGGTGAAAGAATATGTTATTTTACTTTCCATGTATTGGCAATAGAAACTAAGAATGTGAAGAATGAAGCCAGAACTTGCTCAGAAACTCTTGCTGTTGCTGGCGTTTCATGTGTATGTGCTCTGGTAAATAAGTCGCCAGCAGCTCATTGTTGAATTGCTGTTGTCAGTGTGAGCAGCTAGTCTCTGGATCTGAGGTCTCTAGAAGAGACATATTTTGGCAGCATATCAACTATAAAGCCTGGGGGAAAGTTCATGACTTAAAAACCAATATTAAGATCTTAAAATATATACTCAGACTAACTGGAAACCAAAGCAAACACTTCATATACAACTGGTGTGTGCTCTGGTCCTTGATTCTGTACCACTTGTAACTAGTAACTGCTAAATATTAACCACTTAACTGGTTCGCCAGTTAGAGAAGCACAAAACTGTATTTTTGATAATTTTGATAATTGCTTCAATTTCAGTACAGTTTACTTTATTTGAATGGGATAATCCACAAAGGCAATTCAAAGTGGCAGGTCAGTGGCAGTTGAGGCTGCCACTGGAAGTGCCACTGCTAGCTGCCACTTACAGTATTTGAGCCAGCCCTTGCTGGGTTGGGAACCACTGAACTAAACTAGGGTTATTGCTATTGTGATATGAGACCAGATATCATCTTAGATTTTGGATATGGTAATATCATGATATGGTAGAGCTGGGCAATATGGCCAAAAAATATGATCATGATCATTTTTTCCATATTGACCAATGTCGACATTTATCACGAGTTTGAAGAGTATCCTGATAATGACTGAAGCCTGAAGAAAGCAGAGAGTTCACTAGTTCAACTTTTGAATAGAACATTTAACTTTGCAAACATACTTAATCTAAAAAGAACAATACAAGTTAGCTCGCCTTGTAACCTATTAAAATAATGTGTAATGTTAAATTAATGTCACACATACATTTCCTTTGAATTTCTAGCTTGTGATCAGGACTAATGGAGACAGCAGGAGTTTGTGAGATTGATGTGGCGACCAGAAGAATAGTTGGAGGCAGTGATTCACCACCTGAACTGGACAGCCCTTCTCAGGTAAACATCATCTACATGTTTTGTGTTTCTGTGTATTGTTTTTTTAATGTTCTTTAATTTCATTAATGCTGCTGTCAAGTGACCTGTTTTTGAATGTTTCAAAACTTGTAAATGTCTGTGTTTGGGTACCAACAGCACTATACTTTTATACAAAAACCTTTTTCATTAAAAAAAAAAAAAAAAAAAAAAAGAAGCCAAAAAGGTTTTAAATGTTGTCTTATAACATGCAACCATAAGACTTTTGCCTGATTACCAATCTAACCAGAAATTTCAGTCCAGTTTTTACTGATACTGTTGTTAAGATACCCAGCCCTCAGGTAGCACAGAGGTGAGAAAGCTCATCAGTTTGAATCAGAGCAGTTGGGAAACTGAGGCTGGAAAAAAGGGAAGTAAGGGTTGCAGCTGTGTGTTCAAACCCTCGTCTGATGGGGAGGTTTGAGTGTTCTCCCCCAAGAAAAATGTATGGTACTTGCCAAAAAGTATGGCTTTTCACATCATTTTGGACCATTATAGTTACAATATTTATAAATAAAACAGGTTGTAGGATTTTGACCTTGTACTCAGACATAAGCAAGAAGAAAAGTGAAACAAATATGCTCACTGATGAAGTAAACACTATGTCCTGAAGTAAACACTGTGCGCAGTAGAAATATTAATCACAAAGTAACATTAGTAAAACAAGGCTTAGTGAGGGTGTAGCCACTAGCCAGCTGTAGAGACGGGTATGCTTAGGATTTTATCAATACTGCTACTCTTATCTATAGTCCTTATTGGTCTGGTTCTTAATCTCTATACTCAGAACAGGGTTAGAATTGATGAAACAATATTCCTGACATCAAATTCATTCATTTGGCTTAGACACTATGAAATAATGCTCAGGATCTGCATGTACGTCTTATAATGGTAGAGAAAACTGTGTGTGTGTTGTCAGGAGGAGGTTGCAGAGTTCGGCTTGGGGTTGTGCTGCGCCGAGGAGGAGAGGGGGGAGACTCCGGGCAGAGAGGACAGTCCCAGTGACCTGGGGGAGGCAGAGCTCGACCCCGGAGGAGACCACAAGACCGCAGAGGACAAGGCCTTCGGTAAGAACTCAGCACTCTTTATCTTATCAGCCCCGTTCAGACAGGCTGCTCGTTAAATGTGATGACAATTTCACACCGTGGTCTCAAAACAACAGCAGTCTCAGTAGCTTGGACGTGTAACATTTCAGTGAAAACGTCCAACAAAGCACAAGTCTGAATTCTGTGAGATAAACGTGAAGGCTGCAGCAGCACAGGATGAACGGTACTCTGTGGACTTTGCGATCTCTAGTAGCACTGTGGAGCAGTTTTTATGAGTGGGGTCATTTTGTTCATATCATGAACACATGCATGTGTACTCAGGTGATGCAATACACAGTCCTGCCAATGGTTTCACACTATTGCACTAATCTGTGGCTGGAATGAGCCAAGAAACAGCAGCAATGCCCCAACAAAGACAGACAAGAAGACTGCACGCTAGGAGGGAAAATGCATTCAACACAGCTGTTAGATCTCAAAGATGCACTAAACCTGCGTTTGTTTGTTTACAAGAAAACTCCACAGTGCTCCTTTAAATACACAGAGAGAAGTAATAGTTGGACATTTTGAGAAATACACTTATTCACCCTCTGGTGAAGAGTTCGATGAGAAGATTGATATCAGCCTCATATACAGTGTGCTGGGTAATTATAAGGCTACAGGCCGCAGACAGTTAGCTTAGCTTAGCATAAAGACTGTAAACTGCTTATGTGCTGACTTTCTTGGCTGTTTTTTCTTTCAACTGTTAACACTAGTGACTCATTTTGCTTTTGGTTTATCTTACAGGGAAGGAGGTTGTTCTGTTGATGCAGGCCCTGAACTCTCTAGCCACTCCCGAGGAGAAACTGGCTGCTTTGTGCAAGAAATACGCAGATCTGGTAAGCTTGAATATCTGAATATCTGCATTTGAATAGCCAGACGTGGAAAAACAGGACTAACTAACCAGTGGTTGAACCTCTCTGCTATACGTTGCCCTGGTTCCTGACTTCTGAGTCTCTGTGCATATCTCACATTTGTTCAGCAATTGAAAAAGGTCTGGCGTTGTGCTCACTGATAGTTGTTTCCTGGGTTGGATAAATAGCCGAGCCAATCGGAGCTTTGTAGGTGGGATTAAGAACCGGGACATCATTGTCCCGTACCGCAGCCTGGAAAATAGATCAACACAGCTGCACAGGTTGTTGTAAGTTGACTTCAGCATATTTTTTTGAATAACATGAACACAATGTCAGACTGAATGATGAGGTGAAAACAACATGGTGATTCAGTGTGTTAATCAGACTGAGATAAACTGTTTTCTCTCAACTTCATGTGTGACTTGCAGTGATTTGGACTCCCCACTAGTCAGCAGAACTTCAGTCTAAAATATAACAATCTAGAGCTGCAACTAATGTTTATTGATTCATCTGTCCATTATTTTATTGTTATATTGTTATATTTTTTGCCATACAACAGTCCACAGCTCAGAGATATTCAGTTTACTGTCATAGAGGACTAAAAAAACACAAAATCTTCACATTTGAGAAGCTGGAATCAAGAGAATTTTCTTCTCAAAATAGCTGGCGATCAACAACAAATCAACTTATTGTTGCAGCTCTATTACAGTCCAACAGATGAATCATTCTGTCTCAATGACATCGGTTTCACTTTTACATGAAATGAAACTATGGTTTGTTCCAGCGTGGGTTTGCTTGGATTTTACTGAACAGGTTAATCGCTGAGATCTGAAAATGTGGTGAAATTGCTAAAAATGGGTTTGAGGGTGCAAAAAACATGAGCAGTCACATGATCAGACAGATTGTAAACAGACTAACAGTTAACTCAGACTATCTAACCATTGATCACTATGGTGATAAGTACTGTAGGACAAGGTTGAAGCAGGAAGTTGGTCTGTAAACTATGATGGGTGTTGACAACAGACAGTTTCATGTGATCATTTCAATAGTTGGTTAACCAAACTTCATCATCTGACTCCTCGTGTTTCTTCAGCTGTGGGACTTTTTTATAGCAATGTTCACTGATCACTAGTGCTACAAAAATAAAACCCAAGTTGTAATATCATCCGTTGTAACATCCGCTATGACTGAATGCTGTACAAACACACCAAAAAGTTCAGCACTCGGTGCTTTTTATAGGCGCTGTACATGAACCATAGTTATCTGTGCTTCTCCAGAGGTCAGCGGGTGAAGAATAAAGAATAAAATGAATGAAAACATAATGTAATCTTTTTTTTTTTTTTACTGTGTGTTCAGTTGGAGGAGAGCCGCTGCATGCAGAAACGGCTGAAGGCCCTGCAGAAGAAGCAATCTCAGATTGTAAAGGAGAAGATCCACCTGCAAGGGGAGCACAGCAAGGCCATCCTGGCTCGCAGCAAGCTGGAGAGCCTCTGTAGGGAGCTGCAGAGACACAACAAGACTCTGAAGGTACACACACTC
The DNA here is from genome assembly GCF_910596095.1 of Thunnus maccoyii. Classification (NCBI taxonomy): domain Eukaryota; kingdom Metazoa; phylum Chordata; class Actinopteri; order Scombriformes; family Scombridae; genus Thunnus; species Thunnus maccoyii. Next base: position 3,642,828 of record NC_056533.1, on the reverse strand, counting down.
ACAAACAAACACTATTACCATAACACCACATGTAAGGCGGCCTCCTCCTTTTTCACCACCTGTGTTTTGGAAAAATAATTTTGCAAGCATATTTTCACACCAGGCCTGTCGGAAAAGATACTATTAATCCAAGGAGGAGAGAGTCCTCATCCTAGAAGCCTTCTCTCTCATACTAATGAATCACTTCCATTAAAGCAGAGTGTAAATCTCAGGTTTGTGTGGCTTTTCGATTAGTTTCATACTCATGCTCTGTCAGGCTCTTGGGAGCAGTCAAAATATTTGATTTTATTTATTATAATGATTTTCTCTGGCGGTCTGTCTGATTGAGCTGCTCATCATGTGTGACAGCAGTAATTCTCAGCTGTTTGACAGATGATTCAGTTCATGCCGTGTTTCTGCTGGAAAAGACGTCGTTTTCACTCGTCATGAATTTATTTCCTCCTGCCACAGAAAATCACATTACATGAGCCTAACTGACTCTAACACACTCACTATAAATGGACTGGAAGACACTTGCTAGCCTAGCAACGTCAAGGCTACAAACAACCTACAATGCAACACTCTCTGTAGGAGCAGCTGTTTAGTCCTGGAATAAAAGACGACTTCCACTTGTTAAAATGTAATTTCCAGAGTAAAATATTGTTTTATTTCTGGCCAGTACGCTATTAACAAAAACAAATATTTACAGAACAGAATGAGTGCAGTTTAAAGCTTCCTCAGGGTCAGGATTATAAACACATGTTCATTCAGGAACTTTTGATTTAGATTTGGAGCTTCTGATTATCAAGGAGCATTTTGAAGTCGTCCATGTGTCTTCTCTTGTGCAGTCCAGAGCACCGTGTGTCTCTCCTCGTGTGATGTCAGTTGTTGCCAGTGTGAATAGCACAGATTTCCCTCTCCCGATAGGAGGAGAACGCTCAGCGGTCCAGGGAGTACGAGGAGCAGCGGAAGGAGGCCATGCTGCACTTCCAGATGACCTTGAGCGATATCGAGGTGCAGATGGAACAGCACAGCTCCCACAACACCAAGCTGAGGCAGGAGAACATGGAGCTGGCCGAGAAGCTCAAAAAGCTGATCGAGCAGTACGAGCTCCGAGAGGAGGTAAGACTTCCTCACTTCAGCACGGGAAAGATGAGATAACGTAGCTTTATCGGTTATGATCACAGCAGCTCATCCTGTCTGATGTGATGTGTGTGTCTCCCCCCTGCAGCACATAGACACAGTGTTCAAGCACAAGGAGCTGCAGCAGCAGCTGATGGACGCCAAGCTGCAGAGAATCACAGAGATGATGAAAGAAGTGGAGGAGAAACAGCAGAGAGAGAGAGACTTTGTGAGTACATGTTGCGTGCCTGTTCCTTTTCCCCCCCACCATCACCAAATACCAGCAGTAAACCAGTAGAAATAAAAGCTTAGACAGTTCCTCTGTAATCTTTACCTGTAAACTGACTGTGTTGTGATGCTTCAGCTGCTGAAGGACGCCACGGAGTCCAGACGCAAGTGTGAGCTGATGAAGGAGCAAGAAACACAGCTCAAGCAACAGGTAAGTACACACACACACACACACACACGTTTCCCTGGTGGATCAGGAACATTTTTTTGGACAATTTCTGACAGTAGTAGTGAGTGAAAGTGTCACTTTCTAATAGAGGAACTGATTGTGCTTGAATCAGCAAAATGTGCTTTATTTTGATCAAGTCTATTTTAAAAGGTCAGTTCAACCAGATCGCAAAAAGTACATTTTCTCATTTACCATGCAGATGTTTTCATTTTATTTGTCCAGATTTGGAGATATCTGTCTCTGAAACCATGGAGTCGAGGGGATTTTAGTTTGTGTGCTCACAGCCTTTTGGAATAACATGTAAAGATTCAACAGCAACATGACAAACAACAATGTCCCCATCTTATTCAAACTTTTGCTTTTTACTTTTTTTTACCAAATTGTCCCTCCAGCTCTTTGTTGTTTTGAAACAAAATTCACAGTTGACTTGGGGAAATACCCACCAAGCTCTTTATTAGGAACACCTGTGCAATCTAATGCAATCCAACACAACAGCTCTGCCATAAATTCAGCTTTTACAAAGTGTATACACTTAGGATTGCATTAGATTGTTCTCAAATCTTCTCTAATCTCATTTTAGGACTGCAGACTGACACTGTAGTTCTTTACTGGGAATATAGAAGCCTTGTGTTTTTACTTACTGTCCCAGCTGAAAGGTTTCAAACTGGTTTTGTCTCATGTCTCTCAGCTCTCCCTGTACATGGACAAGTTTGAGGAGTTTCAGAGCACTCTGGCTAAAAGCAATGAGGTCTTCACCACTTTCAGACAAGAAATGGAGAAGGTGAGGACAAGAACCAGCTCATCCTCCTGTCAGTGACTGACCTGCTCACTTTCCCTGGTAGCTGTTAACTCTTATTATTTACATTTAGATGACCAAGAAGATCAAGAAGCTGGAGAAGGAGACGACACAGTGGAGGACCAAATGGGAGAGTAACAACCAGGCCCTGTTGCAGATGGCTGAGGAGGTGACTTTTATAATCCTCAACTCTCTCTTGAAACAATAGTTTAACATTTAGGGTAATTGGCTTATTTGCTTTGTTCCCAAAGGTGAACAAGAAGACTGATGCAGTCTCATGTTTGTGTGTGAAGTACAGAGTGGTTAGCTTAACTTAGCATAAATACAAGAAGCAGGAGGAAACAGCTAGCCTGTCTCTGTCCATAGTTAAAAATACACCTACCAACACCTCTAAAGCTGACATTTTTAATATGTGCACAAACAGAAAGGTGAGATTAACCATCTTAGTTTACTTGTTAGCATTTGCTAATTAGCACTAAACAGCTGAGGCTGATGGTTAACATTATCTTAACAGCAGCCACAGATCTTGGTTTTCACCTCCAGTGGTTTAACTTGTGGTTACAGGTGCAACAGAGCAAACTTGTAAACACACCATTGCAACATAAATGTCACCCAGAGAGGGCAGCAAAACACAGAGTGTCAGCCTGCTATTGGGTTAAACACTAGCATGTTAGCATGATTAATGTAGCATTTAACTATTATTGAGCCTGATTTAGAATAGAATGGAATAATAACATTCAATTTGATTACATTTTGATGCTGTTAATGTTGCTGATTTTAGTTAGATGTTTATATGTGACAGTATCTGTCAGTGTTGAAGTGGGAATCTCATACAGGATTTCCTTCATGCTAACAAACCCCTTAAACAGTTTGAAACTTATTAGCTTTTTCTGGAGCTTTCTCCACAATCTTAATCAGCGGATGGAGTTTCCTCAGTTAGCGTGGAGATAACGCTCTTCCTGCTGACGAAGACAGAGATGGATCGAAAGCTCCAGAAAAAGCTAGCGAACGAACGTCTGCTTCCAAAGAAAAGAATAAGCTTCACATTTGTGTCGTGTTGTAGAAAACCCTGCGCGATGGTCACTTCAAGGCTCTGCAGGGGAAGCTGGAGCTGCTGGAGAGGCTGTGCAGAGCCCTGCAGAAGGAGAGGAACGACCTCAACAACCGGCTCAGCCTCCTCCAGGAGCAAGGAGGAGACAAGGAGACCACAGCGCCTCCCGAAGACCAGCCACAGGAGCTGTCGGCCGGGGAGGAAGACGAGGAGGAGGAGGAGGAGGAGGAGGTGGTGGAGGAGGAGGAGGCGGAGGAGGAAGATGAAGAGGAGGACGGCTCAGCACAGGGCAACGGGCTGGAGTCAGAGGGCATCCACCAAGCTCCCAGACCACCTGAACTAGACCCCACACCGGCTGCTACTGACAAAACCACTACTGCTACGACCACGCCCAGCCAGCCTGCAGAAACACCAACCACACAGCAGGACTGAAGCAGCCGACAGTCTGTGTGTGTGTGTGTAGGTGAGAAGGGTGTGATAGTCGGGCTCCACACACCTCCAGCCTAGTTCCATAACTAGCCAGAAAAACCATCTTCAGTGGAGATAGGGATTTTGTTTCTTTTTTAATTCTAGACTTCTGTCTCCAGGTTTCTACACTGTAACTGAACCAATATCTTTTTGTGCGATAGTTAAAGAATAAAATGATTGTATCAAGGATTCCACTCTAAAACTTGCCCACGTTTACATTGGTTGTAATAATTGGCTTTGTGGCGAGCACTTCGTACTCCCTGTTTTCTACCATAACTGTATTTTCATAGGAAATTTCCATGCAGTCAAAATTGAAGCTGTTCAGAGTCAAATTGGCCTTATTATTTCTCTTGACAGTCTCCCTGCGGTGTCACGTCTCCCCAAGTTTGATTCAATTTAAAAGTGGGTATATCACGTGCATATTGTTGGAGTTCACTCTTTATCAATGTAGCCTTGCAGTCAGAATGTGATCTGAGGGAACTGGACATAGTGTTGAACAAGTTTGGCTTATTTGTCATCTGTATCGGCCACAGGGTGTTAGATTAAAAAAAATCATATCACTTTGTGAATAAGTTTAAAGTTTTCCCCCCGATTAGACCAGTGAAATCTGCACGTCCTTTCAAAATCGGTGGCTCTGGTTTGAAGCTTGGTAAAGTAGTAACTAACTAACCTACAACATGCTAACTAGCTGGGAACACACGAAAGACAACTAGACAACTACAATGGCCCACAAATTGCAAATTGCCAGTTAGCAAGATAGCTAGTAGAACTGTCAAGTTTTTATTCTAAAAAATTAACTTAAATTTAATTGTTAATCATCTGCAAGCAGCAGGTACCATCAATAAAATGTTGTATTGGGAATTTTATTAGATAGCAATAGTAGAGTGAGACATGAGAAATGACACAAAGGTCTGCTGATGGAATCAAACTGCAGACTTTGTGGTTACGTGTTTGTTAGCAGTTGTTAATGGAGTTAAGGATACGTTTCATGGTTTCTGTTTTAATCAACTCAGACAAATCACGCTTTCAGTTTCATTTGGACTTTTCTTTTTTTTGAAGCTGTGACAGCCCTACTAGCTAGCTCTGTTGCTAACTGGACAAAAAAGTTAACAGATAATTCGGGAGAAACTTTTATACCATTGACTCATGACTGCCTGCTAACCACATCTCCTCTGTAGAGCAGTTTATAGTGTGGCAGAGGAGACTTATATAAAATTGGATAGTGCACTTCGCTAATATGAGGTTACAGCTAATCAAAGGTCAAGATGGTTTGTAAGTGGTCAACAGTACAAATTTGCACATCAAAATTTAACTAAAAAATTTTTTGTAAATACTCATCTGACCACCTCCCATGTTTGACAAAAAGCAGCTGGAAAAGCAGCCACACAGCTGATCTTCCCACCTGAACACTACCACCAGATTTCTTCTCAGTCTGCCTGTTAAACAGTTACCTAAAAGGGCTAAACGTTGAACTTTGAGTGGCTACGACTACTCATCTACGGCACGCTTCATACTGAGCTTCATACTGGATTGACCCACTGACAGCTGGAGACTTCCACAAGTCACAAACATTTTCTCCTTTTGTTTTATTGGGTGGGAGAGAGGGCTGACTGTACACCAGGCTGAGTCCAGGATGGTTGATGAGGAGGATTGATTGGTGTAGTCATTAAAATTAGAATCCTTAATATTTTCATTATATCAAACCCCATTCATATTTACATTCTCACATTTCCTCTAAATGACATTCTCATAGATAGTGGTGGAATCCATATTTCCTGTGCAATACTCAGATTAGACTACGCCGTGTTAGGGCCACTGTGGGAGATTTAAACAAAAATCCAGAATAAAGTTGAAACATTAGGGAAAGTCGGAATTTTAAAAAAGTCAAAATTAAGTTGTAATTTTATGAGAAAAATAATTATGAGAATAAAGTTATAGTGTTATGAGAAAGAAGTTTTCTGCGTATTATCATATTTTGGGTAAAATAAATCACGTAAGACATTCGGTACATACTGGACGAGATGCAGAAGACAGAAACATTTCACACAATGTGTGAGTGAACGTTCCATCATGAGTTCAGTCGTACTTAACCGGACGACGTTGCCAGCTGTCTTTTTTTTAGTTTAGCTTTATTATAAGAACGTGAATCCTCTGAGCCTGTGATTAGATCCACCAGTTGCTGCTCTTCTGTTCTAGTTCACACTCAGTGTGTGTTTGCTGCCCCCAGTGGTCAATCCACATCATTACACACACAACTAGGACTTGTATTATTGGAACTACCAGTGGCCACAGGTATTGCCCAATTCATCAAGACTGAAATTTGTAGGATTGTAACTTAAACTTTGGTTTAATAGTTCCACCTCCAGGGAAACTGTTAAATCTAGTTCTATCACTAATATATAACTTTCAAAATAAAATGAAGGATTTTGTTATTCATTTTAGAGACGACAGCTCAGCAAATGTCCTTCTGCACAATATATCCCCTCATTCAGATCTTTTTTTTTTTTTTTTTTGAAGCATATGATTTGATTTCCATATGGTCAGCTCAACAGGGTGTACAGATGAAAGCCAAGTCAGGAGTTCTGAAACATGTTTGTTCACTGACAAACTCTTTAATGTAAATTATGTTTGAAAACATTTAGTACAGCAGAATAACGGGCCCTGTCATCTTTAAAACTTTCTACTGGAAGAAAATTGAATGTGATTTTTCCTTTTGTAATGAGTTTGAATAAAAAGGTGTTGATTTCCATCAGTAACGGATTTTAAAAGGAGCAATTACAGGACGTGTAGTTGGTGAATATGAGGAAGTTCTTCAGTATGTGTGTGTGTGTGTGTGGAGTCCTGATACAGTCAGAACTCTTAACGTCACCAGGATCAAAACAAGTCATGGAAATCATTTCTGCTTTCTGTTTTGGAGCTGAAAGAATAGAATCATCTCAAATCAGTGTTAATTCACACACTTGGATCCAATCAGCATATTACATTCTCATTCAACAGTTTCATTTTGTTGCACACCTTTTGTCAGGTTCTGTCACCCAGGCAACAGCTTGTATTGCAGATCGTGAATATACAAGTTATTCTCACTGATATGCTAATGTTAACACCGCTTCATCATTTGGAATCCCAGTCCTTAATTAGTGGGTAGAATTACAAGACTGAACCACTATCAGCGTCTCTGCTTGTAAACTCATAGTGGTGAAAGTGTTCAGCTTGTTTCTCCCATATTCCAGCTCACCAGCCTGTAATGGAGTCATTTCTGTCTGTTGCACAAGAGGCTGTCCTTTTTGAACTCAGCATAATGTAAAGTGAGTAAGAATCATAAGAGGTGGTACTTCTTTAACAAATATGTACACAGACAACCTGGGTCTGTGATCGGGTGTAATATCCAGAAGATGGATTAAGGGAACGGGTGTGTTAAGATGCAAGATGTTGCATTTCAAGTCCAGTTGATTTTATCTGACCTCTCCTGGCCTTTTTGTAAATTTCTCCTCAGATATTAAAAAAAATCTAAATTGATGTGAACACGTACAGGGTCAGGCGGTGTGTGCGTACTTTTCTTTTGGGTTAGAGGACAGTTGTAGTCACAGGGGAAGACTTGTGAAAGGTTTCAGCATCTATTTCCTCTTTGTTTGGCGTTGCCCCAGATTGACTCTCAGGTAATGTCAGAATCTACCTCTGCAGGTGAGACTAACTGTGAAAGAGGCCTGAGTCACCATAGCTTCAGAGAGCTTTATTTTTACTAAAAAAAAAGATGAGCCCACACCCCCTTCTTTGATTGTACAATGTTCTTAAAGTCCTGTCTTGCTTTTCAATAAACATTTTGTAGAATTTGCAATGTTTTTTTTCATTGCTCTGATTATTGTGTCTGTCATATAGAAAGTGTCATCTGTGTGTGCAGCGTTTCTCAAAATGCAGAATGAATACGTCTGTCTGAGGAAATGTTTTCATATCGACAAATGAGAAGCTATTTTTGAGAAGTTACAAAAGTTTTATTGCAATTTGTGGCGCAGGAAACAAAACATGGCAGTTTCACATTATGTAAGAACAGAAAGAGGAGAGCAAAAAAAAAGACAGACATGTTTCCCTCTAGTGCACTAAATTAGTCCCACACCTTTCACTCAAGCCAAATACTGACAAGTCTGATGTACCTCAAGGAGGCTCCAGGTTATAACTGAGGCAAACAGCAGGGAATGTTTCTTCACAGGACAGCCAGCGTGTGTCTGCTAAATATGGTTTTATGTAACAAAAATAAAAGGTAAGTTATGAAAGAAAGCCTCCCTGAACATGACCAGGGTGGTTAACCTAGAACCAATCACACCATTTAGACACATGTAGATCAGTTTCCTGAAAGCATTTCGATGCTCGGATCAAATTTGTCCATCGTCTGGATTTTCCTTACATACATACTGTCTAGTGGTTTCTGGCTACTTGTCAAAATGGAAAATAACACTTGTGTTTTCCTTGCATGAGCCCTTTGAAATGAACTGATAGGTCTAACAATAAGTTACTGTAACTCTGTGCACATACAGTCTTCAAACCCCCTTCACCACTATATCCCATCCCCCAAACACTGGAGACACTACCACCTGAGCAGGTAGAAAACTCCAAATCCCATCCATTGCAGACCAATGGCAGAACTATTCCAAGTGCTTAAGCGCTTTGGGGTACCTGGGCCATGTTGAGGTGTAAGCAAGATGAAATTGAATCCAACCGTCTGTTAGCAAGGGTGGAATCCAAGCTTTCTCTAACTCTGCACATTACTCGTTTATGTGGAGAGCAGATTTTTTCATTTTGCACCGGAGTTAAGCCAGAGAGGGAAACGACAGGCTGGGCTGGGTCTGGAGCTCAGGGGATGGAGGAGGGGCTGTGCCTGGAGAGAGTCATGCAGAGCTGGGTTATGATCCCTGGGCCTCCAGCTCTGATGCGGGAGTGTCTGGCTCCTCATCATTGTAGATATTCTCTGCCTGAAGGATGACAGTACACACACAAGCCTTTATGTACACACACATCTCTGGTGTCTCAAACTATATGAAAGTGGCTGAAAAAGAAAAAGGCAGCTTTGTAACACTGAAAGATGCAAATGGCTCACGTTTGCCTCGGTATTAAAAACCAGGCTCACCAAAAAAAGAGCAATGTGCACAACAATTAGTAAATGGCTTTATTCTAACAGTGCTAAGCTAACAGCCAGTTAGCTCAGTTAGCAAAAGTGTGTTTGTTTTGCGATGGACAGCAGCTGTACTCACCATCTGCCAGACTTGCATGATGTTGTCCTCCGACACTGAGCAGATGACCCAGGGTTCGTTGGGGTTCCAGGAGAAGTCAGAGATCTTGGCTGTGTGGCCACCGTGGATGAACTGATGGGAGAGGAAGAGAAGACGTTAGAGACAGACATCCAGAAGTGGTTGTGAGGTGGTTTAACCTTCTTCCTCAGTGGGCAGTTACAATGTCACTGACCAACCAGTAGATGTGAATTATTATGGACTTCTGTAATGAAGTTAGATGTACTGGTATAGTAGTAGTACTGAAAGGCTCTCGTATCACATTACCTGCACTGCTGTTTGTGTTTATGTGAAGGATAGTTTCATGCCCACTGATATATTCATATCAGATGTGAGTTTGAGTAACATGGCTCAGTGATCTTGACTTCTGGATATCACTTACCAGCAGTTCTGGTGGGCCGTCCTCAGCATCTTCTGCTGACTGCTCCTCTCCGATTTTACTAAGCAACGAAAACAAAGAATTGAGTGTAAAATCAAGTTTTTAACATTTTGTTTAACATTCATCAACTTGTTTTATTCAAAGCAATCAAGACTACACTTTCACCCACATGTATAGTCTACTAACAGGCAATCTTACTCTTTATCTTAACTAATCACACAGGGATCCATATATGTTCAACAAGTTATCAAGCTTCCATGCTTCTACGGTGGGAAACTGACTGATAGTGCTGGTTTAAGTCAGCAGGTAACTAACAATACATTTCAATACAGAAATATGTTTGAGGTCACTTAGCAACAGTGTCTCCATTACAGTTTGCCCACCAGAGAGCACTGACCAGTTTCATTTAACACTGGAAAATGCTCCACTTAGAAAAAAATAATTTAACGGATCCTTATTAAAAAGATTGGTCATGTATTTATGGACCACAAAATATTATTATTAATAAACACAAACAAACACATCAATCTATACTCAGTCACCTGACCAACATCCATACTGACGGCACAAAGTCATGCAGGTTATTTAAGTTAGTTGAAGTTATTATGATGCTTTAGTGTTATATTTTACTGGCCTTAAAGGCTACTTCATAAAAAAAAGGACTAATTAGTTTAGTTATTGAACTACCACTAGTAAGTACAAAACTCTCCCTTTATCAAACCTGTCGTTTCTATCCAGAGGCATTCATTATAGATAAGAACGTGAGACATTATGAGATCATGTCTACAAAATATGGCACAACAACAAAAGTACTTTTCACCCTCTGAAAGCAAAACTAAATGTCATAAAACCTTCAGACATTCAGATCATGCAAATCAGAGTTGTGTCACATAATATATACTGCAAAATAACGAAGATGCCATTTTTGTTTTGCTCATAGATGAACAGTTCTTGTCTCACACTTTGTAGATATGTTTACAATACTTGTCTAAATGTAAATAATTGACCGTGACCTTAACAGACATGACAGCTGGGAGATGTTGCTGTTGAGTCCAGATGGCTTCAGTTTACAGTGGCAATAATTAATAGACATCATCATATCTGGCATGCTTTCATTTTATGAGTAGTTTTTGTGCTCATCCTGCGGCAGACAGTGTTTACTGTACACTAATCACTTGAACATGTTTTCCTAAAACTCCTGAGCAGCAATTAAAGAATCCCCAATCAAAGCTGAATATAAAGACATGGATTCTGAGGTATGGCTGACAGTTGTTACCTGAGATCCCAGACGTTGAGACGTCGGTCGGTACCGCTGGAGGCCAGGATTGTCTCATTGTGAGGAGACCATTGTACCTAATGAGTTGGACAGTTGGACACTGGCAGGTCAACAAAGTGCTCATATAGCAGTAGAAAATCACATCAGGCTTGGTTGCACCTCAGAAAACAGTTTCAGAATGATGCAGAACATCTGCCAATCACCTACTGCCTGCTGAAGATGTTACTCACTCCAACTACAGGTAGATCTGTTAACAGTGATTACACTGTGGATCACTATTGCATTTTAGCTTTTTATGACTTATTAGGCATCACGTTGGCTGTCATGTTGGTTAACAGCAGACTGATATTCATCTTTCATTTGAATCTGTGTTTGACTAACATGTATTACAGCACATTTTCATACATGTCGTGTTTGCTAGGCACTTGGAGGCAATTTGAGTACTTACCTGGAAAATTTCATCTTTGTGGGATTCAAAGGAGTGGAGCTTCAGTTTGAGGTTCCTTAGATCCCACAATGCAACGGTCTGAGAGAAACAAAGCAACACAAAGCATTCAATATTTATTACAGATTTCACCCAAAGCTACTTTTTTATTATCAGTCTGAAATTGGCAATATCTACTGTCCTTTAAAAAAAACGACTGTTTTGTGAGGTCGGGGTCTCGGGTTTGTGTATTTTTGTCTCTTCTCTACCTTATCAGCAGAACCAGTGGCAAGAATGAACTCGCTGTAGGGGTTGAAGCTCAGACAGTTGACTTCAGCAGTGTGAGCATCTACTGAGTGGCTGGCTTTGGATGTGTTGTTGGACCGAGTGTCCCATCTGGTGGGGGATGAAACATGAGGGTCAGATCTGTAATCAAAACCAGACAAACAGACTGCCTATTTGTATCAGTCACTTACATCATAAGTTTTTGGTCGTCAGCCACAGAGCCAAACAGAGATTCATGGAGCAAATGCCAGGAAACATCTTCCACCACAGCTGTGTGGCCGGTGAAGATGGTCTTGGCATCCACGATCTTTCCTTCTTTTGGGCCGGCCCCAATGTCCCATAGACAGATGGTCTGTGGAGAGAAATGAGAGTGGGGAGCACAGGGTGTTGGTATTAATTTTTTTATAGGATGGGAGCATGCTGCATCACTGAGTATAGCCATAATCTATCATCACCATTTATTTCCAAGTATGTCGTTGCTGGACTGTATTCCAGTCTTTCCCTAACTTTTTTTTTTCCTGCTGTATCTTCACAGTCTTACCAGATGAGCTCATGTACCCCTTTATCAACACCACCCATCAGTATCCACTGCATCATACAAGTGGATAGCACTTTGACTTTCACTATGAATGAAAAGTACGTTACAAATTAAATGTATTATTATTATATTCTAATATTTCCCTCTGATGTTCAGGCCTGTCTCTTTTTACAGGATGTTTGAGCAAGTTTGCATTTGTGCTATTTACCACAAGAACATAAATAAATAAATAAATAGGAATAAAGTAAAGCTTTTGTTGAAATTGCTTTCTGAACATTTTGGAGGCTATAGTTTATGGTGCTGTCAAATTGTATTCCTTTACCTGAGATGTATGTAATCTTTCATCCAACTCATTTATATCAATGAGTTAGAAAGACACCTCTCAGTATAAAACCCAACACAGTTCAACAGGACGCACACTACAGCCTCCATAATAACCTTTAAATTGAATGAACAGGTTCAACAAATGAAGGTAAGATTACAGTCTGAACTCACATTAGGACCCTTCTAACTCATATACACATTTTCAAAGTCACTATTATAAATTGCTCTGCTCTGGATAAGCAGTAAGTAAGGTTTTAGTTTTAGTCACTTACATGGTCATCGGAGGCACTGAGTAGGTTGCCGCTGAGATTGGGATTCCAGGAAAGGCCATAACCTTCTTTCTGGTGGCCTTTCAGCCTCAAGTCAGGGCTACACTCCCCACTGGGATCTGAAAAACAAAACACAAAAATACACACCACATTCAGCTTCGTGATGTGTGATTCATCAGAGTGTGAGCATTCAGATGCATGTATTAATTAGTATATAAGTACAGCAGTGATCCCACCTGGCTTAGACGGGTGTTTAGTGTAGTCAAAGACCAGCACGTCAGAGGTGGGGGTCTTGGTGGCGATGATGCAGGGACTCTGGGGCATGTAACGGGCTCGGTTCACCTCTCCCTCATGGTTGATCTTGATCTCGATTTCTATTTTCCCACTTACTGAACCGAATCCACCGAACTCTGACGACAGAATACAATCAGACTTCAGTACATCCGAGGTAGGAAACGGACACCTGACACTTGAAAACTGCAGGTTAAACCTTTCTCTTCCTTTATATTTAGCAGGTCATGTTGGCAGATAATGAGTTGCTGTTTGAGGGTTCTATTTTTCTATGTTGATTTGTCAACTGTAAAATGTATCGTAAAAGAAAATACATCTAAAGGATATGTATCAAGATTGCTATATGTTGATTTAAAAAGAATTCCTATCTGTCAATATATCATTGTTGATTTTTTTAAACTCCTATCAGTATCTACATCAAACATCCGGTATTGATCAGGCTACGGTAAAAACTCAATAAAATATTTTAAACCAATCCCACCCCCCACCTCCCAAAAATCAACCTGTAGAGTAAAAAGATTTCACTAATACTACAAACATCTAAAACCACCTGATGTGTTGAATCTAGATATTTCTATTTACAGCATTTTAACACCTTAAAAGTCTCCATCACCACATCTGTCAAGCAGGACTTGTCAAAAGTAAATAAATAAAAAGAGAACTTGCATGATTAGAAACAAATCAATATGTAGTAAACTATTACTTTACCCATCTACTCTGATATGTAAACTTGGTTGGCTCTGTATGTGTTGATATTAAGACTTGGACTGTACCTTTAAATTGTTCGGTGGCCATACTAACGTACTAATACTACCTCTGGCACCACACTAAAGAAGCAGTGAGCCTTCAGCACACCTACACACAGTTGGGCGTCCATCAACATACCTGCTGGAAGACAGAGTAAGACAGTTTCAGCACTCAGATAGAATGGAACATGACTCATTCATTCATTCTCTCACAATACAAAACATCTCAGCTAATCAATGTCTAAACCACTTTCTGCATCTGTTTTGTAAAACTAAAACCAAATGAAAGGTTTTAAAGCCCTACATCTTCATATTAAAGCACATCACTTTGCAATATGCCAAAAAAAATCCAGCCTTTATTTAGGTTTGAGCTTGTATAAAATCAGTTTATTCTCACATACAGCTGGTTTAAGGACATAATTTTGTACACTGCTCTGATTGGACAGTTATTTTCTCCAGTTGACAATATTCATTACACAACAAACTGTAGTTCATTTCCTGAGTAATGCATTTCCACACATTAGTTTTTTTTCTTTCTTCATTGAAGTCCTTTTAGCTTGTTTAAGTTATATCATATTGAATGGAGAAGCTGTTGACCCCAACAATAAGCTTTTCCTATATTTGTCATAACTGAGTTGGAGTAGAAACAGCTGGGAATTAAACCGAGCTTGACTGGTTGTTTACAGGTTGTTGCTCCTGTGTGTCAAGAGGAAAACTTTTCTAGGTTGCAGATGGGTCACTTTTGGTGACTTTCTCTATGAGCGACATCTTAATGGTGAGGTTAAAGGCACTCTGTGGACTATTAGACCACTGTTGGTGTAATGTTTTGATCTTGCTTTCTACCATAATGCACAAGCACACACATACGTGACAGTAGTGAGGAATGTTAGGTCTTTCAGATGTACATTATGTATTTAGCTTACAAAAAACTCCAAGTGGGAAACTTTGTGGTGTTGATATTGTGCTTTTTGGTTTAAGTAAAACTTACCTCCTTTCTCGCTGTCGTAGTGCGAGGCATCAAACTGGGCATCATCATTTGGTACCTGGACACTGGCTATGACGAGGTGGTTCTGCTCATCTGATGTATGGGTTCCCAAAACCAGCCTGTGGACGGCGTAGTCCTTTCCCTCGGGCCTGCAGAGTTCCACAAAATGAACATGAATTTAATTTTCTACTGGTCACACTTAGCATCTATGGTTTTGCCTTTCACTCTAACATTAGAGCAGGGCATTTCTTGTGATTAAAATCACTGCCACTGCACTTCTCCCTCTCTCTTGCTCATTTAGCATCATAAGTGAGTTATGTTACAGTTTACAGCTCCACTGCGGTCCCAAAGTCCACAGGAAACCTTTCACAGGCAGTGTCTGTTATTCAGCAGGCACAATTCTAATATAGTTTAGTATTGTTTCACCAACATTTTATCAGTTATACAAGCATACGTGTATGCAGCTCATTTAGATGTGGTAACAGATGCTTCATGGCTGTAATTAACTCCAGACAAGCCTTTATCTTTAGCTAGATATCCTGAACAGTGTCAATTAAATAGTTACCATTAAGCTGGTAAAAGTTAATAAACACAGCAAGAATGAGGCACAAATATAACTCCACAGTTATGCTGTTTGCCAACTCAAAAGACAACCAAGACAAAGAGATGTTGCAGGAAAACTCCAGCAGTGCATAAACACAGAAGATAGGAACAAACAAAAAAAGAAAAGAGTGGAATTTGTGAGCGAGACCCTCTGGTCACACAGGTGGTGGGCATGGACATTGGCACAAAGCTAGAAAGGCAGCAAATCATCTCCAGCCTCCACAACAGAGCCAGAATGCTACACAGCTAGATCTGTTAGACATTGGCTGTAATGAGTAGCCTCACAGACACCTGTTAACATTGTTGCTGAGATTTAAGCCATGAGCTGTAAGATGTGATAGATCAGAAATACCTGGTGACATCTGGAAGCCACTGGACAGTAAGGCTGGGCCACTCCAGTGCATGAGTCATCACCAGGTCGTACAGGAAAGGTGTGTTTTTCTTCCAAATCTTGTACTCTTCATTGATGACCCTTTCTTCCACTGCATCGTCATACACTATAGCAGAACAATGTGGCATAGGTTACAGGTATATACTGGAATTAATAGCACCCATTGCACCCCTCCTCCCCAACCAGTACATTTTGATCTTGAGTTACTCAAGGAAAGTTGAATAAGCATATACAGCAGGTACATACAGTACAAGCCTGGTACTGCTGGCCAATGTGCAGCTCCACTGGAGCAATTAGGTTTTCATTTAAAGTGTCCTCAGATAACTTATTCCTTAACAGAACTGCTTTATTAGGATGTGACTACTATAACTCACTTTCCATTTCCACATTTTCTCAACCAGCCCCCCCACAAGCTTCAGCGTGTGGAGCTGTTTAAGTCACGATCAAATCTGTCTAGCCTATACATTACACTATCAGCACATCATTACTCTGTGATGGCGGATGGACATATCTTTAGGAATCGTAGCCGTGTGTCTGTGTTACGTTCTTCCCTTGATTCAAAACTGGTTGCTGTTACCTGCCATCCCCATGGCGTATTTTTGTGAAAGGGGTGATGGCAGAGTAACAACAAGCAAACTATTTCTTAAGTTGAAACTTAAACAAGTGCTGTTTGGTGAACTGGATGTCTACCGCACTTAAAGAGTAGAGGTTTGGCATGACGTTCTCTTCAACACTTTAAACCGGCTTGTTAAAACCTATAAACCTGCTCATAAGACTTTACAAAGCTAGCGTATTATGCTAACATATTATGCTAGCGCCCCTGACAGGGTTAAACGGCCGCGGCGCGTACACAAAGCGGCACACGAGGCCACCGCTTTAAACACTGTGTGGTTTTAGTTGACCTACCCTCTTTATCGGCCATGTTCCAAACTCTGCGCTATGTCACGATGCTCGAAAGCAAAGTAACTGGGTAGACGCTGTTATAGTTCGTGCTGCTTTGGTTGTATCACCGCTAAACTAGCTCCTTCCTTTTCAGCGCGGAATTCGTCGGTACCTACTACGCATGCGTCAGTGCGCGCGTGCCAACGGGGGCCAACACTGCGCGTGAACTGCGCAGACAAATTGGCTCATTTCCAATATTGAGCATTTCCGCCTTTCACCCTAATACATCCATATTTTCACTTTAATATACATCCATATTTCACTCTGCATGGTGACAGACTGACATTGCCTTCTATACAGTCACACTGCTAGAGGGGCTAAAAATACAAATACAGTATACTACAGTACAAAATGCAACTACAGTGTATCATATGTCATAATATTGTGTCCATAAAGAGTACTGTTATGTAGTGACATGTCAGTCCGCAGTCTTAAAGCGCAGATGAGCCTAAGTACACCTGAGACTGACAAAGCACAGCTAATGTTTGAGGTGACAAAAGCTTTTCCTCTGGTGTCATCTTCAGGACAAACTTAATAGTTTTTCCCATAAGCAGTAAGGATTTATCAACAGTAAAGTGTCTCCATTTTTCTCCCATCTAACAATTTTGTTTTGTGATGTGTAATAAGCATTACAGCTTCACTATGCATTCCAATGAGTTTATTTTGTAAAAGTCTTGTCCATAAACAGCAAAAACAGTTTACAGTAAATTACAAACCTTGAAAATGCAAAACATGTTACAAATACAAGCATAACAAAGATTCAAAAGAAATTAAAAATGCATGAGTTTACATACATACAGTGTCTTAATCAGCTGTCATCAAAAAATAAATAGGTATATATTTCATGACAACAATAGTAGAAGCAAAGTAAAGGCAACTGGCACACAGTTAAAAGACAGTGTGATCTTTTATAAATCTACGTAAACTTTCACTGGGACAATAATAGGTTTGGCAATTTCAAAATGCATTATCACACTATGTTGTTCACAATGTTTCAGTTGAAAACCATCTTCACAGCTCTCAGTTTCCCTTACAGGTTAACGTGGTTCGGTTTAATCTCAGGTTTAAACATCGAGACGAGGCAACAGAAAAAGTGGATTGTGTATTTTTTTTTCTCCAAGTCCACCCCATACCAACAAATATCTGATTTTAAACAAAGGATCAATGGCCACTATCAAAAAAGAATGATCTGGAGTACAACAGTAGAGCATGCCACTATAAAAAGCTTTGAAATATACAGTGATCTATTTCACAGATACACAGAAGAACAGATGTATCACTTTTCCATAAAAAGATGAGCTGTTACCTAGAGCAGTCCAAGTAGAATAGTGGTCCTATATTCTACAACAAAAGTAAAATATACAGATATAGTTAATATTGAGTTACAATGTGTAACCCAGTTGTGCACAACACTTCATACATGTATCTATGTATTTCCATTCATAATTTTCTGGTTACATAAAAGAGTAACATAGCATGATGGATAATGTTTGACAGTTACTGAATATTCCCGAAGTTCCTCCCATAATTATCCTTGTAAAAAAGCAATTTCAAGCTACAACTAGAATGATCAGTACACTGTAATACCCAACATATATCATAGACAGTAGGAGAGTATATATATGGAGATCTTATCAAATGTTTGTACACAGTGACAGGAGATGAGTGATAAAATACAGATAGGTATGCACGGGCCAGTATAAATACTGACTGATGGCTATCTACACTATGTGTGGTTATGAAGTACTGGGAAGAACAATAGCAACCCCTACACCCTGATTCTTCTGGCCTAAATGTGAAGTGACATAGAGTGACACTATGGTATACCTGTATATCTTGTCACAAACAAATAAGAGATGCACCAATACTGTATTTTTATTGTGACACAGATTTCACAAACTACTTCGGCACATGTAATGGGGTCACTTTTCAAACAATAATTAAGGAGGCAGTAAGTAATCATTTTTACTGTTATAGCATTGCATAAACATCTGTAGGGATTGACAGGGTTATGAATAAATAAACCTGTGAGCTTTGTGATTACTATTTTACAATGCATTTAGGTTAAACTGCCTGAAAAAGGTCTGTGCTTAAGACTAGCAGTTTCACATTTCACTCTGAAAGATACAGCCGACCCTTTCACAGCCTGTCTGTGAATTTTGATTTTTTTATTAGCCCTAATAAAATAAGTTTAAGTCTAATTACTTGTCTTGCAAATTTACCTGCTATGGGTTTATTACAAATTCGTTATGTTATTATGTAAACCTAAAGCCTTAAGTCTCTAGTACTCATGCTGTTTTCCCTTAGATTTTCATTTAGTTTTCAGTTATTTATGTCTTTATCCTTTGTTAATGTGGTATTTTTTTAAATATCAGGTTGTTAAGATAGCTGAGGTAGCATTAGCCTTAAGCTAATATAGCTGTGTTTATGAAATCTGAGAAATTACTCCTCTTAAGTGGTTACATTTTTTACACTGGTAAGCTTAACCTAGCTTTCGATTCTTGTTATTATAGATTTACATTCATTCTTTAAACATCCAAAAATATTTGTGATTGTTGACTTTAAAGACATTGTGTTAAACACATTATTTTCGAAACCACATTAAAAAATCCATTTGAGTCATAGTAGTCCTGTGGCCAGCTTGTTATGCTCGAGCTAGCCTCTGGGCTGGAGTACAATATAATTCATGTGTGTCTCTCTGCCAGCTAAATATGCCAGTCGCCAACCTACTGGCACATCCAGCTGCTCACCAACAAAAAACACATTTCTGCTATTGAACAGCCTCGTTCCCAGGCCAAAACATGACAGAATTATGCGAGTATGCTGAAGAAGTAGTATTACTTCTTCACTGGACTTTAGCTCTAGCTAGCTAGCCTTTCTCTGTTCTCACAGTGTGTCACTTTCAGGGAACCATAGAAAACTCCTGATTGTTGCAAGTGCTCAAGTTGTTTCATTCTGACCTAAATGATGAAATTCAGTGTTCTTATCACAGTTTACATGATGCTGTGCCAACAACTCCCACATTGAGATCAGTTTACTCATCACAAGTGATACTACTCCTGTATAATCTTCTGTTGCTCTGGAGGGAGTGTCCCAAAATTTGGAGGAAATGACCCAGATGATGTCATTGGGGTTATCTTGGCTTGGGTTTGGATACTCCAAATTTTAATAGAAAGCTTGAATTACACACTGGGGGCATGATATTTCAAAAACCTGGGCCTTTACCAGTCAGGGAGAGTTGGATGAAGAATGCAATCAAGTTGCATCATGGGAAATGTAGGACCCAGCATTTTTTGAGCCAGAAAAAGCCTAAAAGTCAGGATACCCCCACTTCCAGTGCATCGATTTTGATCATTCTTCTTTTAATCTCTTGTAAATCTCTTTAAGTCCCCCCTACCTTACGGAAGTGCAATACCAGATTGCTGTAGTACCATTAAGATTATTTTGTCAAAGCTCTAAATTATTTTTTTGGTTGTGTGTCATATTTCCATGCTCCAGAATCCAGAATAATCAAAATAACATGTTCTGACATGAGCAATAGAAACAGACAAACTTTTGCTGCTATGCTTTCTAATGAAGCAAGAGATTTAATTCTACTGTTGCAGATATTGAAAAGAAGAAAGAGAACCACCTGCACCACTGAGAGCAAGAGCAGAAACAGTGCAATGATGTTTTTGGAACTTTGGAACTTGACAGATTTTCATCTGTTGAACAGGTTAAGAGAGGTTTATACCCTCCGAATTCAAACATTTTTATTCTGACTGGGCCGTTAGTCCAAGTTAGTGGAAAAAAAGACTCCCTATAATCACAGCTAATGTTGTCACATGTCCTAACGTTTGCCAATAGAGCAAGTCTTCAAGTACTTAATGCCCCTTTAAATATCCTATATTTCATGTTTATTTAACAACACAAACTTATAAGCATTCAGACTTACTGGAAAAAAACTCATTCACAATCTTAATCTGTCTATTTTAGAGAGTTCAAGATAACAAGGGAAGAAAATGAAGTCCTTTGATTTCTGACATGGCCCTTGGCATTAAGTTTAAGTGCTGAAAAAATTGTGTAACATAATGCCCAGTCTTACTCTGGTATCCACATGATAACTGATACCAGTATCAGTAAGGGTGCATCTTTAATACAAACACATACTGGAAGTCCAAAAGAGAAGTGGAGGTGATGATGGCAGCCAGTAGACAGTGTTGATGAGAAATCATGTTGTAGATTCTACTTTCAAACATCACAGCTACAAATAATGATTTCCCTTTCATGCTTTCTTCACTTAATGTTCTTCTATGAGCAACTGGTTCTGTGGGACACAAGAGGAAATAATAAAGAAACACCATTAGTAGTATTGGTCAATCAAAAATAAATACACTGTAAATAACTGTAACTGGGTATTAGCAGAGAGCACAGCATTAACAGTAGTAACTACAGACGGTTGACAAATTAAAGGAAAAACCGGTACAGGTCTGAATGCTATCCTGATAGGAATCTCTTCCAGGTTGACAATGCCTCAATTCACAGGGCACAAGGGGTCACTGAATGGTTTGATGAGTATGAAAATGATGTGAATCATATGCTATGACCTTCACAGTCACCAAATCTCAACCCAGTTGAACACCTATGGGAGATTTTGGACTGATGTGTTAGACAGCGCTCTCCACCACCATCATCAAAACACCAAATGAAGGAATATCTTTTTGAAGAATGGTGTTCATCCCCCCAGAAGACTTCAGAGACTTGTAGAATCAATGCCAAGGTGCACTGAAGCTGTTCTGGCAGCACATGGTGACCCAACACTTTACTAAGACACTTTATGTTGGTTTTTCCTATAATTTGTCACCTGTCTGTACATTTAGGATTAGAACAATAGTAAACTATAACAAAACGAGACAACATTTTCTGGTTTAAATATGGCTAAAATAACACAAATAACACATTTATTTATGAAAATGTGCATCTCATGATGTTAAACCTACAGTAACTGATTTTGTGGCCACTTGGGGGCAGCACAAATAGATTGTAAACACAATACTGACATATAAAGTTGTTATGGGGAACTTGTTAGCAGAGTTGCAATATACAGATACAAAAACTCTGCACACCCCAGTTAAATTGGCAGGTTTTTGTGACGTAAAGAGAGATAAATCATGTCAGAAATTTTCTACCTTTTATGTGAAATTGCAGCCTATAAAATTCAAGTGAAAAACAAACTAAAACTTTAGTGGGAAAAAAGAAAATATTATAAGTAATTATCTTTTCATAATTGGGGATGTGGATGTGTTCAGAATCTACTGATCACATTCAAACTCATGTTTGAATAGTCATTAATATACACTTGCCATCAATTACAGTGACTCTGATTAACCTCAAATCAAGTTCAGCTGTTCTTGTAGGATTTTCTGGACATCTTCTTGGTTGCATCCCACTGCAAAAGCCACTATCCAGAAAAGGCTTACAAAGCATGAAGGCTGCCAAGAGGCCTATGGCAACATTAAAGGAGCTGCAGAAATTTCTGGCAAGTACTGCTTAACCTCTACAGTAGGGATGCAGTGATTAACTGATTTCACTATTAACTGTGCTTTAAAATGTCACAGTGTTGTAACTGTAAAGGCTCAACTACACAGAGTGTTTCTGTTCTCCATCTCAAAAATGGGACGTTAAGGTTTGTTATTTTTCTATGAACAACGGTTGTACTGTGAGGAATATTAAACAAAACAATTGTGTTCAACAGACTGCAGATGGAACCTGGTGCAGCAACTTAAAATGCTGCAACAAGTTCAGGTACACAAAGTCACACATGCTGTTAAGAGAGCGACTCCCCTTATTTATGTTTGAGGGGAGCTACGTTAGCTAAAGGAGACGTGATCTGGCAGTGGCTGAAACATTGTATTCACCAAAAAAACAAAAAAAAACACCTTAAAGCATCAGTTTGGGAGTAATTTGGCCAGGGGGTTGTTCAAGAACACAGATCTCCAATTTGTAAAACTAGCCGAAGAAAAGTTGCTGCTGAAGGATCCAACACCTCAAACTGAATGCAACATCCTCAGAGATCATCATCCAGATATACAACTGAGGGTAATTCACTATAATAACTAAGTTAAAAAAAACAAGTTACTCAATGAAACATATATATATATATATAAAAGTGTCACTTACAATCAATGAAGTAGAGGTGAGTTAAGAGTTGAGCTTTTAGTCCAGTGTAAACCAACAACAACAAAGCAGGAAAAGGAGCATTGTACTGTTTATAAATGAACGTTCAGTGTGACCATTTACATCCTGTTGCTTCCTCTCATCTGTGTTGAGTAAACGCTGCTATGGCAGGTAAATATGCCAGGTGATCTAATTCATTAGAATTCAGTCATTAATGTCACCTGCAGAAGAGATGTTCTCAATTTCTTTCTTTCATTTTTACTAAAACTGCAAAAACAAACAAACAAACAAAAATGATTAAAACAGATTATTAAAAATTAGGCATGGATCACAGTTGATGGTAACACTTTTTTAGCTTAGCAGTTTTTTACCTACATCAGTAATATTTTCCCCTAGGGGATCAATAAAATTAAGCTTAATCTTATATTAATAATGAGCAACTGTTAAAAACAAAAGCCAACAAAGAAATGATTTGGGAAAAAACTAGAACACCTCTAAATCATTAAATGTCACAGAACTCACTAATGGTAAAAAAGCATTTTTTCTGCCACACAGCATAATTTTTCATTAATTTCTGCCATTTTGCAACACAGTAATCCAGTAGAGACCCAATTTATTGATATGATATTTCACTATCAATCCAGCTTATGTGCTATGATGCCACATGGCTCATGCCAGCTTTCACATAGCTGGTGCAAACCAGTGCAGTTTGTCGGATCAGCTGATGTCCCACACAGCCAGCATCTGCAGCAGCAGCCGGCTGCTCCGACAACGTCGGTGCAACTTTCCAAATAGGCATTATTTGGATGAATTGACCACATACTGGGAATCTACAAGGTTACCTTCTGAGAAAATATTAAAACTTAATAAACTGACATATTAACAGCCCTACAGTGAAAATTTCAACAGTTTTCAGCCTGGCTCCACCATTACTGCCAGTAATCTTCTTCTTCTTCCTCTCATGTTGGACTGAGGGCAGACTGGACACTACAGTGACTCACTATCACCCCTGAGGCACAAAGTGGTATTACGAGACAGAACGGGCTGAAGCTAGCTGGTTAGCATGCTAACTTCAGTACATATCTCTGCAACACAATACATATATATATCTTTGACAAACATCAAAACTGTTATTTCTTCACATTCTGTTGAAAATTTTAGTTAATTTTGGAATGTTTTAAACTAAAATTCTGGCCAAATCCACATTGAACCTTTAAGAATATATCAAGGCTTAAAGAACTTATGTCTCAGCAGGATTTAGAAAAACTTGTCCATGCATTTATCTCCAGTAGACTCGACTACTGTAATGGTGTCTTTACAGGTCTCCCTAAGAAATCAGACAGCTGCAGTTGATTCAGAACGCTGCTGCTCGAGTCCTCAATAAGACCAAGAAAGTGTTTCATATCACTCCAGTTCTCGGATCTTCACACTGGCTTCATGTCTGTCAAAGAATTGATTTTAAAATACTGCTGTTAATTTATAAAACATTGAATGGTTTAGGGCCAAAATACATTTCTGATCTGCTGCTATGTTATGAACCATCCAGATCTTTTAGATCATGTTGGACAGGTCTGCTTTGTGTTCCCAGAGTCAAAACTAAACATGAAGATGCAGTGTTCAGTGTTTATGCTCCACATATCTGGAACAAACTCCCAGAAAACTGCAGGTCTGCTGCAACTCTCAGTTCTTTTAAATCACTGCTGAAGACTGTTCTCTTTGCTGCTACCTTTTATTAAATCAAATAATTATTCATTTCTTACACTGCACTGTAACTTTTATTCTTGTATTTTATCTGTTTTATTCTATTTTAGCTTGTTTTTATTTTCTATTCTCTAAACTCTTTTATTACTGTTTTTAATTGTATTTAAATGTCCTTTTATGGTGTTTCTTTTGCACTTTATCTCAGTCCTTTTAACATTTTATGTAAAGCACCTTGAACTGCCTTGTTGCTGAAGTGTGCTATATCAATAAACTTGCCTTGCCTTACTGCCTCACTCCTTACTCATCATCCCCCAGGACCCCAATACATTGGTATTTTTAAAAAATCACTAATTTAAACAGAAAGAGAAAACAATGATATGAAGTCATTAGGAATAAATTGATTGACAAAGTCATGAAAAATAGGAATGATAGAATAAAGCACCTGTGAGATATGACTAAAAGTATACCTCTGGGGTCTGCAGGTACCCCGGTCGGTAGGATTAAGGTTAAACAAGCCCAGTGTCATTTCTGTTTAGTCGGCACCATGACTGGATAACACTGACCAGCTTAACAACGGCATTGGATCAACAAAATCAGACTCCCTTCAAACTTTATGGGATGGTATACAACAGATCAAAACAGATAGTTCACTCATCTTGATTCAAAGGTGGATCCTATCCAAACAAAACTGAGAAGCATTCAAATGTCCTTGGATACTCTTGGAGAACATGTCTCTTCACTAGAGCAATGGACTGGGGCAAACAAGGACAATCTACAAGATCTCCTGGCTTGGACCAAAGAACTAACTTAAGATAATGCCCAGGATCTGGAGAAACAAACCAGATCTTCCAGTCTTCGCTTTGTTAAGATTCCTGAATCCTCTGAGGGCCGCGATATTCTTGGCCTCATATCCCTGTTAATCCCACAGTTCCTTGGAAAACTTCCCCAATCCTCTGGCTATTGAGAGGGCTCACCACACTCCCACGTTCCTACACAACAACAGAGCTGGTCCAAGGCCTATCCAGATTAAACTTCTCAGTTTTCAGGACAAGGTGAGAATCTTCTGTCTTGCCAGAGAGAAAGAGGAGCTGGGGTTTAAAGGTACTTGAATCTACATATATCCTGATTTCAGTGCTGAACTCAGGATGAGGCGCTGTTGTTTTGATACAGTTAAAAGAAGACTCTGTGAAGTTAATCTAAAATACTCTCTCTGGTATCCGTGCACACCGAGTGTCATTTTCAATGGCAAACCCCAAAATTTAACCTGTCACAAAGCCGCTGAAACTGCCTTCATGTCTCCCGTGAACTCTCCATCATAAGAACAGTTAATGTGGTTAGTTGAAGCATACAAGCTGGGACATTAGAGTATCTTCAGCTTTTTGTATCCAGTCCCTTAAACTCAAGAGTGACTCAGTGAATGAGAGAGAGAGACTACTATTTTCTCCTTCAATGTAAAACATTCAGTGAAGGGAACATTTACTTTAACAAGCTCAACTCTGTAATTTCAGATTTCAAAGAGCTTAATGAACTCTCACAATGAAAAAAACATCCTAGGAGAAGGAGGCAGGGCATATCTTGCTGCCCAATATGTATAAATATGCCACAACCTTAGGGACACGCATGCATTCTCACACACACACACACACACACACACACACACACACACACACACACACACACACACACACACACACATATAAATGCATAGGATATACTGTATAAATAATTAATATAAATATTAACATTGTTCTTGAAACTTTCATGCCAATAAAGCACATTGAATTGAAACGAGTGAGAGAGAGCAGTGGAGTGAGGAGAGGAAACGGTAGAAAGCTTTCTCTGAAACAGAAAGCCTGTGAATGAGATAAATGACTAACCAATCAGTGGTCTGCAGTGTTTTCATGTCACCTTTTAGTATCAGCTCAGCTCGAGAAGTTTTTTCACATGGTGTGCTCTAAAAAATTAAAAGTAGACAGTGAAACAGAGCTTTTAATCAAGAATAGAAAGACTATAATCTCATATACCCACTTGCTGACTTGTTTAACATGTTCTTATCTACCTGTGATTTACCAGCTATCTGGAAATATTCACGCATTACTCCACCTTAAAAAGATGGTGACATTCTTGATCCAAATAATTATAGACCTATCTGCTCTATTGCTAAAGTATTTGAAAAACTAATCTTTAATCAGTTATAACAGTATCTTAACACTAATATTATCCTATCACCATTTCAATCCAGATTTTAGACCTAATCATTCAACAGCTACTTCTCTCTTAAAATATACAAACGATGTGTTTTCAGCATCCTATGCTGACAATCTTACAAGGGGCTAATGTTATTGATCTCAAGAAGGCTTTTGATTTGGTTAATCACTACCTATTCTTAGATAAGCTTTATGCAGTTGGTGTATCTCAAAATGCATTATTATGGTTTAACTCTTATTTACATAATAGAAAACAATGTGTTGTCCTTCAAGGGAGTAAGTCTGATTTATTTGTTCAACAAAGGGGTGTACCCCAGGGTTTGATGCTGGGTCCTCCTCTTTTCTCTATTTTCATTAATGATTTTCCTTTACTCTGTTGTAATTCTTCTGTTCAACTACATGCAGATTATACTGCCATTTATACTTCTAAACCTCATTTACTGCAAATCCAAACTGCTTTCAATTGGATTTCAACACCTTACAAAACTGGCTCCTCTCTAATAAACTACTGCTCAATAAAACAAACTCTTAAACTTTGGTACAAGACAGAGCCTTGAAACAAAATCTAATAATCTAATAACGTGTAATGATGGTACTTATCTCCATCAAGTTGATCAAAGTAAATATTTGAGTTTGTGGCTTGACTCTGAATTTACATTCAAACCTCACATTGACAGTGCTTTATTTTGATCTAGAAACTGTTTTACACTTAGTGTCCAAAAGAAACTTACCTCACAACTTATATTGCCATTTCTTGACTATGCCAATGTTGTTTAACAAAATGCATCCAAAACTAACCTTCTATCCCTCAGTACAGCATACAATAATCTCTGTAGATGTGGTCTTGGATGTCCCTTTAGTACTCATCACTGTATAATGTATAACTCACTTAAACGGCCTCCAGTCAATATAAGAAGACACATTCACTGGCTGCAACTTATCTTTGAATATGTACATTTCAAATATCCTCATTACCTACAACAGTTTTTGGTACCATACTCCACAATATATCAATTGAGGATTTCTACACAATACTCCATTCCTACAGTCAGAAAAGCAATTGGAAAGAGAGCATTTATGTTTGTCTTCTTATTTTGAGATAAACTGTACAGTTTCAGATGATGCTATACCTATATATAATATAAAATACACTGCATATTCTATATTCTCAGTTTTATTTTTGCTGGGCAAGCATTTGTTCACAGCCTCTGACTGACTAACAGACAGACAGACAGACAGACAGACAGACAGACAGACAGACAGAACAAACAGATGGCTTAACCAAAAGAAGATCAACGTTTTGGAATGGCCCAGCCATAGCCCAGACCTGGATCCAATTGAAAACCTGTGGGGTGACCTGAAGAGGGCTGTGCACAGATCTAGAACTTTTTTACAAGGAAGAGTGGGAAAAGATTGCCAAGTCTAGATATGCCAAGCTGACTCTTACTCAAAAAGAGCTTCAACAAAGGCTTAGTTTAGTTTTATCAGTTATCTTGGTTTCACTTCTTTTACATCACAAAAACTTGATATTCTAACTGGAGCGTGTAGACTTTTTATATCCACTGCACACACATCCAGGAGATAAAGGGCAACATTAGCATTCATTTTGAGACATGTTTGGCCTCCACCAACGGAGAAAAATATCTGCCTCTTTAGCTGCTAAATGCTCCACTATGATCACCAGCTAGCTGCTAACTTTGTCTGTCTGCTGTTTGCTGCTGGACAGGTAGCGTACAGTGGATTTATCAGAGCTTTTTCATTGAAAATAGGACACCAGGAGAGCAGTGAGACTGAAACAAAACAGTAGAGCTGTGAGCTGTAAAAATGAACAATGAACAATGATCTGACAGATGCTGAGGGGAGCTGCATAGTCAGATAATAATTCTGTGGATTCATCATTACAGATGACCTCTTTTTTACAGATGACAAGTAGTCATGTGATTCATTGTTAATGATGTTGATTTCTAACATTACACTGTGAACATGAAAGTGCTATGTAATTAAACTCAGCCATATTACTTGCTAGCTTATGATGATAAATCACAAACTCGCAATACATGATTTTGCATTGTAATAAGATTAAATGTATATTTTAATGAAAATTCAAAACACAAAATTGTAAACATATGAAGAGTGGCAAAAGTGGTTAAAAGTAATATACAAGTTTATAAGTGAGATACCACTACTTTAATGGCAGCTTGTTTACTTCTGCCTACAACTTGGAATAGTCGACATTTTGACATTAGCGACAGAGAGACAAAGACAGAGAGAGTACTCTACTAGCCCTGTATGTTTTTTTTCCAAGTTCAGCCAAAATGGTCTCATTGCTACCCCTTGTACTGCTAGAATATAGTACAGACCATGGAACTTCTCACACTGCAAGACACAAACCAAAATTTCTGGAATGCCAGAAATCTCACCAATACCCTGAAAGCCAGATCATTGATCGTTCTGGCAATTAATTAGGCATTGTGACCCTTTCAGACTGAATGTCAAACAACATAGCATCTGGAAGAAATTCTAAAATTAGTCGGGGAGCGACCAATTTGGGGTGTAAAGACTCAATACGTACAGTGACTGTCCAATGTAGAGAAGTTCCACAAGAAAGAAAACCTTAGTCATAATGCCATTAACATGTGTAACTACACTTAACTAATACCTAAACATCCAGCCAACAGTATGCTGTGTTGCTCACTTGTTATAAAAATGTTGTTATTTATTAATCATTTATGCATTTTAGTGGTCTTTAACAAACACCACTTCCCATAAGTCCTGGACGTTTGTGGGCTAAATGTCACAGCTTGAAAGAGGAGGAGAGTCCATGAGCTAGTGGCAGCTAGCTTAGACCAGCAGGACACTTTCATGGGGACTATAGTTTTTTCTGTGCTCACAAAATAATCATCAAACTTTGTTAAAATCACAAATGTTTCAATTTCTTAGAGTATCTGCTGTAGAGGATGCTGAGTTGTCTTAGAATAAGGAAAGTAAAATCCTTGAACACAATTATTTTTTTCAGAAAACCAGATTAAATAAGGCTGAATGAGAAGCTAGTGGAACAGAGGCTAGCCCGGATGTGACGTCATTACTTGGGTCCTCTATAAGCTTTTCAATGGAAAACATCCAGGACTGTAACACTGTGGATGAGGCAGACCTTAACAAAGCTAGTGCTCTAATGAGTATTATCTAGTTATTATGTTATGCTTCACAACATTTAAGAAAGCCATAGAATAATTGATAATTTCTGGTCAAGAAAATTGGAGAGATAGTTAAAAACAGTGAGATTTGGAACACTGACTTTTTAACTATGACCTGTTCTGTACACATATGTCAAGATATGATCAATGATACGTATGTAGACTTTCATGAATCCCACCTTACTGTCGGTGGTATTTTGGATGATGTCATTGTCGGGGTCTCCTCCCTCAGAACCGCTCTTCTGGTCGTCATCTTTCCCATCTTTCTCCAGATCCTCTTCTCCAGATGAGATCCTGGATAGCTTGGAGGATTTCTGCCACAGACACACAGATCAGGATGCAGGAACACTTCAATTTTCATTTCAAAAAGACAAAAAATTGTCAGTAGCACATCATGCTTTGAAGGGAGCTGATAAACACACAGTTAGAAGAGAACAGTAACTATTACTACTATAAGGCAATTTTAGATGACCCTACTGCTACCCTACTAATAAAACAAAAAATAATTGATACAATTAAAGCAGGAAAGCAAGTTTATAAAAAAAAAGTTTTTAGTAGAGATCAAAGGAAGTCATTGAGGTAGAAAGATGAATTTCAACTATTCTGATGGTTCGGGGACCCTGACAGCAAATACACAGTCTCCTTTAATTTTAAGTGTAAATCAAGGGACTGCCAGCAGAGTTTTGTTGCTAGATCTAATGTTAAGTGCAAGTACATATGGACACAAAAGCTCACAAATGTATGCTGGAGCCAGACCATGAAGTGCTTTAAAAGTCATGGTTGAAAAATCAACTGGAAGCCAATGCAAATAGGCTAAAGTAGGGGTTATGTGATCTCTTTTGTTTGTTCCAGTTAAAAGTCTGACTGCAGCATTCTGTACAAGCTAAAGGCGTGAGCGGGCTTCGCTACTCAGGCAGGTAAAAAGAGCATTATGATAATAGATTCTGGAGAAAATAAAAGCATGACTATCTTTCTCCAAGTCAGAAAAAGATAAAAATAATCAGACTTTTGAAACAATATGAAATTGATAAAAACAGGGATGAACTACCTTATTAACATGATAAAAGTTCAATTAGAATCAAAGATAATTTCTGGCACAAGGCTTAATGGAGGGGATCAGGTTATAAAATGTATCATCAAATTCTGATGTGTTTAATGACCTGAATAGCATTATTAGACATCCAACATTTGACATCCATTAGACAGTTCTTTCAGGATGTCAGATTGCTGGTGGATCCTGATTTTATGGACACATACAGTTGTGTGTCATTGCAACTTCTGTGATGAAAATCTTATGATTATACATTATTTGGCCAAGTGGAAGCATGTAGATACAAAATACGAGGAGATCTAGGACAGAGCCTTCCTCAACTATCAACCCATTTGAAATGAGTAGTGCTAACGATAGTAGCAGTGGAAAAACCCATTCCATAAACTTTTTAAAAATGACGTGTCAGTCATCAACTGGTTATAAATGTCTAAATGCCTAAAATTCAATAATTCCACCATTGGTCAGTGTGCCTGTGTGTGTGTGTGTGTGTGTGTGTGTGTGTGTGTGTGTATGTGGGTGAGGTTGAAAGGGGAGTGAGACAAGGTTGATGAATAGCCATCCCATAAACACAAAGATCACTTTTAATATTTATTCAGCTGAGGAGATTCCATTTCCCTCTAGTACCTCTTGTACACACACACACACACACACACACACACACACACACACACACACCAGTGTTTCAATGATGTGACAGGACACACACACACCTCAGCAATGCCACATTCCTTCAGATGCACCACATGTGCTGTGCGTAATGGAGCCTTGTTGCTAGGCAACAGCGGTTGCTAAGTGAGGAGCGGGATGTGTGACTTTTTCAACCTGCTTCCATTTACAGCAGCAATGGCTTATGCACTAATACAGTAACACACTAATGCAGGGCTCGACTCTGCAGCACTTCATCCCTTCAAACCTGGGAGCTTTTTTTCCAAAATAAAGGTCAAACAGAAGAGAACAGCGTAATGAATATAGTAAGATAGTCAGGAACAGAATTTATTTAAGAAACTAACATGATTGAATGAATGATATATATGGAGAAATGCCACAGAGTGAAACTATTATAAGAAATAGGTCTGGTAGCCAATATTGTGTCCATAAACAGCACTGTCCCACTGAAGTACCTGCTCATAGGCTTTATATGTATATATATATATGAAGCCGTGTATATGTCCCTCTTAAAATGAGCACCAGATACATGTTAGAAGAAATAGTTGCCATTATTTTACATATTTCTTACGGACATTTTGACTTGTCACAGGTGTGAATAATAAATGATAGCTGAATTCCATTTAGCTGCTTCAGTTTTTTATTTTTTAAAGATTTTTTTTTTTTGACATTGTTTGCCTTGGAAAGTGGATAGTGAAGTGGCAGACGGGAAACAAGGGGAGAGAGATGGGTATGACATGTAACCTGGCTCAAATCATGGATGCTGCAGTTATGTGGCATGTGCAGTAACCATACAGTTACGCTCCAGCTACCTCAGTTTCAGGCTTGTGCATGCTGGCTCACTGTCACACTGTCATGGTTTACTGGGACACATGAATAGAAAAGAGCCATAGTTAATGTTATTAGTAACGACTGTGCTTTCCCTACTGTGACAAGTCAAAATCTCTGCTGTGAAAATACCTATTGTCAACAAACATATAAAGACAATGTGTGTCTCTCAATACTACCTGACTTTCCTTCCCTGTCTGTGGCTCTCAGCCCAAAGCCCACCGGTTCCCACTGAGGACATTAAACTTTAAAAAAGGTTCACAAATATAGTGAGCCGGAGTGAAACTGGAACTTCTGGGTTCTGTTCTAGAAGTAATTAAACCTCATTTAATATTCCATTAACATGTGTAACTATGCCAATTACTAAAAATCCAGCCTTGGAACAGAACTTTTCTCAACAGTTTGACATGTGGCTCGATTCATGTTTAGATAAGTAATAGATTTTTGAAAAATTTGATACCATATGTTTTCAATACTTATGTGTTATTATAAGTCCTACATACATGCTAAACGTCACAGCTTGACAGAAGAGGAGAGTCCATGAGTGAGTTGAGAGGGCGCAGCTAGCTCAGACAACAATAAATAACAGCAGGACAGAGAAGAACAAACGCTGTTTTTACACAGCGCAGTTTACAACTAGATAGGTGAAAAAGTGATTTAGAAGACAGTGTTGAGGAGTTTTATGGATATGGAGGAAACCAAGTACCAGTGCTGTTGCATTTGTAGTTTGTCATGGGAGCTGTAGTTTTTGTAAAATCACAAAGGTTTCAATTCC
Source organism: Thunnus maccoyii (assembly GCF_910596095.1). Lineage (NCBI taxonomy): Eukaryota > Metazoa > Chordata > Actinopteri > Scombriformes > Scombridae > Thunnus > Thunnus maccoyii. Next base: position 3,609,645 of record NC_056533.1, on the reverse strand, counting down.
TTATACCTAGTGCTGTAACGCGAGTTACAGAAACTAGTGGAAAAGAGGCCAGCTCGGACACGACACCATGACTTTGTCTCTCTATATGGTTTCATTTTTTTTTAAAAGCACAGTCATTTCCTAAAACAGCTGGTCACTGTAGCTGTAGAGACAAAGTGCTTACACGTATCCTGCTGTAGCCTTCAATTATTCACACCAGTCCTTGGATGATGAAACACCTTTATTGTAAGGTCCAGTAAGACGGTAAGAAACTGTGTGCCTCCACAGCTACGCCATGCATGAACTAATTAACCCAAATTGTGGGCCTAAAGGTGTTGCACCAAGGCACTCACTCTCTTAACAGGACAGTAATTTGTTGTCATGGTGTATGAAATTATTCTTAACGAGCGAAATGCAATTACAGATTTCTGATTAAACTCACTACTTACATTAAAACATCAAGCCTGTTCATATAATAAAAAACATATATTTTAACAAAAGCTAATTAGGCCTGTACACAAGGATGAGTAAGAACAACAAAAACTAATTAATTCCTAAGTTTGGCTCATACAGTAGTTTTTAGCAAACGTTACTCAATAAGAGGATATTTTCAGCAGCGGGTTAATCCACATGTGATTATTGATTAATCTGAAGAATATTTTCTTTTTCTGACTCACAGTCTTAAACCCAAACATATTAATTTTATGATCATATAAGAGTAGAACAATAACTGCTGATATTCATGTTTAAGAAGTTTAAATCTGTAAATCTGTGGTATTTTTGAAGAAATAGAAAAACAAAATTACCCGATTATCAAAATTGTGGCTGATTCATTTTCTGTCAGTCGTCTAGTCGATTATTTGACTCATCAATTCTTGTTACATCATCTCCTATTATACCTGAATCGTCCTCCTTTCTGTGTTAGTGCATTCAGCTGCTGAAGTTAAGTACCTTGGAGGTAGCTGTCTTTTTCCGTTTGGATCCTGTCTTGTCTCCCTTCAGCTTTTCCTTGTCCTCTTCCTCCTCAACGGAGTCGCCCTCCTCTCCCTCGCTGCTGCCGTCAGCAGCGTTCCCCCCTTCTTCTGTTTCCGATGAACTCTGTTGCTGGATGGCCTGTGTACGGAACAAACTTCATAATTTCTGAAAAAAGGACTGGTTTATAAATGTGAGAGTTCAGAAAAATACTTACTCAAACTCTGTCTGCTTTGAACAGCTCTTTCATTTGTGTCTTATAGTTTTGGCGAGGCAACAATGCGGCTTTGTTGAGCATCGAGCTTGTCTGGCATCACAGCCCGCCTCCCCCTCCATGTTTTCTCCCTCTGTCTTCTCTGAACTACAGACATAATAGAGTACTGACTGACCTGATAGCCTGTGAACTTGACTCCAGGGTTGTTCTCAATCTCCCACAGGCCCTCGTTGAAGCCTTTCCTCTTGTTGGACTTGCCAAATTTGTCTTTATACTCCTTGTAGGGCAGAAGATCCTTAGGGCCTAAGAATGCACTGAAGAAGGAGGAAGAGACATTTACTGCTAGTATCACTGCAACAGGCTGGAAAAAACTTTAACGATGCTGTATTTGACATCAACATTTTTTTAGACAGATTATTTTATGGTAAAACATGTTTTTCATTAAAAGCTAAAGGCATCCCAGAGTTTCCCCATGTCTGACTTAAAGAGCTGAGAACTCTGAATTTGTAAGTACTACTGTGGGTTTCAGTAGTTTTAGAGTCACATGATGATCCACATTATGTTGTAGAGGCTTTTTGCCCAACAAAATTACATTCAGCAGTAAACACTAAATAAGTTTACACATAACCATTTTCAAATATAAAGCAACAAACAAAAGTTATGTTTACATTGAGCATTACTCACCAAAACACATTGTGTGTATCTTTGAGGTCTAACAAAAGTGTGAAATGCATTTCCTTCCTCATAAAGCATTTGCAAAGCAGATTTTAAAAGCATTTTAAATCCATGTTTACTAGCTTGTGCATGCATGAGATAAATAAAACCAACAGCAGAGGATTTAAGCTGCTGGGCAACATTTAACTTTAATGACCTACAATGGTAAAAAACAAACAAACAAACAAACAAACAAACAAAAAAAACCTGACACTATTCATTTAAAAAATGTTTTTACACAAGTTTAAATATCTAACCTCAAACATTGAGCATGGAAAAGTACTAAAATGTGACCGTACTTAGTACTCGTGATAACAACTGAGCAAACTCCGTCTGAGGATGAAGACTGTGAGAGCTCCAGAACAATGTCAGTAACTGAACCAAATTCAAAATGATTTTGTCAAACTACTATTTTCAAGGTCAGGAATGAACTTTAACACTCAAGGTTGAAACATCTTAATGCACTGCCACTGAACATTTTTCCCAAACATTTCTACCCAGCGCTACTTCTACTGGAAAGACTTCATGTGGCAGAAACTACTCAGGCTTTCCTCTAAAACAACATATGTAGAAGTGGAACACTGCACATCCCGGAAGAAAGGCGCCTACGTTTCATGAGTCCCGAAGAAGAAGATGGGGTACTTGTTGGCAGGTGGCTTGACAGCTCCCTCTGGAAGCTCATCAATCTGAAAGGACAGGGAGAGAGACACTGTTAGAGAATATTTATTATATTCCTCCTAATGCTGAAAGCTTTCTTTTTTTAAAAATTACCAGTGTTAACTATCACATCACCTTAACTGATATTGGCTTCTATGGGGCTACTACACGCTCATGTCCTGTCATACATGCACAATAAAGCATGGTGAAATTGAACTGAACTGAGTCAGTCATACCTACTGTATGATGGTGGAGAGAGGTGCTCCTGGTAACTTGTTGTAAGAGGTTACAAATGGAGCCTGACAGCCCACTGCACTGAGGAAATCCACAGCAACTCATGACATGATAACCCATGTGCGCCACTGAATTTGAGGCCATACTCTGCCTGCTATCAGACAGCTACTGTATAACACATAACATCAGTCATTGCAAATGAGATGGTGTATTAATAATAGTGTTGAAACAGAGACGCTACGGGTTACCTGAGGTCAACTACTGGCTCATATAATCCACGTGTGACAGCTAAATGCAAACAATAAATAAAAACACACGTTGAACTAATTAATGGGAAATATTAACATGAAAATTGCGTTACAACTCAAGTAAGAGCTGAATGAAATAAGAACCATATTGAACAAATTGAGCTCAATAAATGTTACGTGTTTTCATAATTTTAAAATGTCTACATTGTGACTCAGTCTAGAGTGCAATTAAGGCTTTTAATAGATGCCTGAGTAACAGAAATACGCAGACCAAATGTGGCCGTGGACCCCAGCCGAGCTCAGGGAGCCGTAGCTTTTTCCCCAGTAAAGCAGCGGCTGTATTGTGTAAATCAACCCCGCCTCCCTGCGCTCCCAGCCCGGCCGCATCAGACTCACCCTCGCCGGCCAGTGCGGGTATCCCTTCATTTTAGCGAAAACCAAATCTCCTGCCTTGTACTCCCGCGGCCGTGGTCGAGCCATATCGCTGGATATAAACTGAGGTTTGGGATGAATTTATAATCCTTTGCAGGGCCCTCAACACAGGGCTAAATTATCCACCATCAATGTTTTTATATCAAGACTGCAGTTTACACGGAAATAAATAATTAAAAAACGCGGAAAACGGGGCCTGGAAGAGGGCTATCCTCTTACGCACAAATTCAGGTGTAAACGCAATCAAGAATGGCCTAAGTTGGAGTAGTGTACCTGTAAAGCCTGTCAGAATAGGAAAAATCTAACTTCCGCTCTTCGAAATAAAAGTATTAATGACGCACATGTTTTCAATACACGCGTTTTATTATCTTAAGTATGTCTTCAACTTATTCTTTAATTAAAAAATAAACAGAAGAAGAGCTTTCCCCATTCCACTCATACATCCTGCAAAAAGTAAAAATGCAATGTATGATGTTAGCAAACCCAACATATTAAAGCACGGTAAATTTTCACAATAATAACTAACTAACTAACTAACTAACTAACTAACTAATAATAATCATCATCATCATCATCATCATCATCATCATCATCATCATAATCATAATAATAATACTAGTGATTAATGCCCATTATCAAACAACTCATCATTTGCAAAGTACACACACTGATTACTTTATTATTTCATTGAGAAACACCTGCAGGTTCTCTGGATTATTGGTCATCCTATTTTAATGACAGTTAGCAGCCACTTGGTGGAAGCATCTCCCCAGCAAGCCACCTGATCCTTTCCTGAGCCTCATCCTGTAGTGGGAGAAAGCAACAGTGTGACTGCATGGCAGACAAGTTGTAGTTGTTACCAATCCTACTTGTTTCTACTAATATTATTATTGGATACAACGTGAAGGAAAAAAATGACAATTAGAGGAAACCCACCACAAAAGATGAGGGGGAAAAGAGAAAACAAAATATTTTATGGTTTATTTCTAAATACATTAAAAGATATTTTACAGTTTTTCTTGATTGCTAAGAGACATTTCTTGAAACTATGCTCCGTTTCCCAAAACTCTAAACATAAATGCATAACTGTACAATCATCTTCACAAACTTCAAACTTCCTTGTCAAAACTAAACTCTGAACTCAAAACCATGTAATCTTACACCTCAACCAAACTTTGCCTTCAGACATCACACAAAAGCCATCAAACACACATACACACTACAAAATAGCCATTACACACTGGCGAGATCAATTCAAAACACCACTGTAAAAACCTGTTACTGCAATGAATAATGGAACTTATGGTTTCCCCCCAGAGCAACTTCTTTACATGATGAACACAATATAAAGACACAACACATGGATACATTCTCAAAATTTGTAATTCCTCATTGTACTGTAGTACAATAAACTGGAATTGAGTCAAAAAGTGCACTGTAAAATATGCAACAGATAAAGATGATAAAATACAGTATAATAATTTCCATGTATTTACCAATATAAAGCAATGACAAAAAAACAGTTTCTACATAATGAAAGAAATCACATCTATTCTGCCTCAAGTCTTTGTGGATCCATTGTTCAAAAACAAGTGAACTGGACCATGGCCCTGTTGTCTATCTGTCCTGAGGTTCTGATTGGTGTGTGAACAATTTTGCCTCTTAGTGTTTCCAAATGGGAAATGTGTGTTAATTGGGTTCAAGCTGTGATGCCTTCAGTTAATGACAATGAATGCCATGCTCTTTAAATGTGCACATAAGTGAAAACAGGAGAATAGTGTTTATAGTTTTGGGAAATGGGTCTTTCTTTTGGTAGATGGCGTCATGGTTTAGGTTTAGTTAATAGGCCCAGTTATAGTGTGTAAGCAATCAAGAAAAACTGTAATTAAAAACAGGAAAGGGTGTTTTTAATGTGGTGGCTGTGGCTCAGGAGGTAGAGGGGGTTGTTTACTAATCAAAATGTCGGTGGTTCAATCCCTGACTCCTACTGTCCTCATGTCGAAGTGTCCTTGGGCAAGATACTGAGTCCCAATTTGCTCTTAATGGTTGCGCTAGCACCGTGCATGGTAGCTTGCCGCCATCTGTGTGTGTGTGTGTGAGTGAGTGAGTGAGTATGGGGCCAGAACAGTGACAGTTAAATTTTGGCACTGAAAACAAAACCTGAATTGAAAAAGGAAACATTGGCATTGAAACACTTGGATTGGAAAAGTTGTACTGGGGGTACCAGAAGCTCAAAACAAGAGTCAAGAGCAACAGCAAAATAAGCTGTTTGGCGTTGGCAGAGAAGATTTGGCAAATCTTTCATGGGTGCAACCCACATACTCAGCTCTGCTGCTCATCCCACAAATGCATGTTCCTTACAAATGTTGCACCATTTAAAAGGGAAATAAACAGGCTTTCCAATGGTATAAGATTTACTGCCAAGAAGCATTGTTACAACAAAGAAATAATCTACCAAACACAAATTGCCTTACTTTTTGTGCTAAGTTTATGAGGTGAATAGTGTTGGTCCAAGCACAGAACCTTGTGGAACTTGTCTAACTTTTGCTTGCATGTAGGATTCATCATTAATGTATACAAACTGAAATTGATCTGATAAATAGGACTTAAACCAGCTTAATGCAGTTTCTTTAATGCCAAATAAATGTTCCAGTCTCTGTAACAGGATGTGATGGTCAATGGTGTGTAATGCAGCACTAAGATCTAACAAGACAAGTACAGAGAGAAATCCTTTGTCTGATGCAATTTGTAACTTTCACCAGTGCTGTCTCTGTGCTATGATTCACTCTAAATCTTGACTGAAAATCCTCAAATAAACTATTGTTATGTAGAAAGTCACACAATTGATTGGCAACTGCTTTCTCAAGGATCTTAGAGAGAAAGGGAAGATTAGATATAGGTCTATAGTTGTCTAAAATGCCTGAATCAATAGTAGGCTTCTTAAGAAGAGGTTTAATTACAGCTACTTTAAAGGACTGTGGTACATCGCCTGTTACTAAAGACAGGCAGAGTTCAGAGTTCATATTTAGTAAAGAAGTGCTAACTAAGGGTAAGACTTCCTTAAACAGCCTAGTTGGGATGGGGTCTAAGAGACAGGTTGATGGTTTAGATGAAGAAATTGTTGAAGTTAGTTCAGGAGGGTCGACTGGAGAAAAACTGTAAATATATATCAGGTTTTACACCTGTTTCTAAGGTTCCTGAAATCGGGGATAAATCTGTTCCTGTTGAAGGCAGGGGCTGAAGAATTTTGTCTCTAATAGTTAGAATTTTATCATTAAAGAAGCTCATGAAGTTGTTACTACTGAGAGCTATAGGAATACAATCAATGGAGTTATGACTCTTTGTCAGCATGGCCAAAGTGCTGAAAAGGAAGCTCAGGCTGTTCTTATTCTGCTCTATTATTAATGAGTAATAGGCAGGTCTGGCATCACAGAGGGTCTTCCTATATGTTTTAAAACTATCTTGCCAGACTAAGTGTTTGGTGGAATGCCATGTCCTTTGAAAATTTTGCAATGTTTGCTTTCATTTGTGGGGTTGGGTGTTATACCATGGAGCTAACCTCTTATGTTTTATTATCTTCCTTTTTAAAGGGGCAATGGAGTCAAGTGTTTTTCGCAATGAGCCTGCAGCACTATCAACAAGATGATCAATTTGGGAGGGACTAAAATTAGCATAAGAGTCCTCTGTAGTATTGAGACATGGCAGTGAATTCAATACTGATGGAATTGCTTCCTCAAATTTAGATACAGCACTATCAGATAGACATCTAGTGAAGACATTTTTGTCTAATGGCGTGTAGTCTAGTGATAGGAATTCAAAAGTTATTAAGTAATGGTCTGATAAGAGAGGATTTTGTGGAAAAACGATTAAATGTTCACTTTCAATGCTCTATGTCAGAACAAGGTTGAGGGTGTGGTTAAGACAGTGAGTGGGTTTATTTACACTCCGAGAGAAGCCAGTTTAGTCTAATAATGATATAAACGTAGTGCTAAGACTATCGTTATCCATGTCTACATGAATATTAAAGTCACCAACTATAATTACTTTTTCTGTACTAAGGACTAAGTTTGATAAAAACTCTGAGAATTCAGAAGAAAATTCACGTAAGGGCCAGGAGGATGGTAAACTATAACAAATAGAATTGACTGTAAAGTTTTCTAGGTTGGGTGTGAAAGACTAAGAACAAGGCTTTTGAATGAGTTATAATTAAGTTAGGGTCTAGAGCTGATTATTAGGTTTGACTTAAAAATGGCTGCAACTCCACCTCCTTGACCGGTATCTCGAGGAATGTGAGTATTAATATGACTGGGAGGAGTGGATTCATTTAGGCTGACATACTCTTCATGACACAGCCAAGTAAGACAAAACAAATCAATATGATAATCTGATATTAGATTGTCTATTAATACAGTTTTAGATGACAGAGATCCAATGTTTAAGAGTCCACATTTAATTCTCCTATTTTGCTTTACTATTGCAGTGGTGGTGTTAATGTTTATTATATTTTTATGAATAACTCTCCTTCGGTTTACTTGGTTTTGGGTGGATAACTGCTCTGATGAAAGCATAGAGAAGCGTGTAGGACTGCAGCTCTGCCTCCTGGTCTCAACTCTGAGTTGTCATGGTTTTGGTCTAAGACTAAATTCAGCCATATTTCCAGATATGAGAGCAGCTCCATCCAAAGAGGGATGTATGCTGTCTCTTATAATCAGACCAGGTCTTCCCCAGAAAGTCTGCCAATTATCTATGAAGCCCACGTCGTTTGCTGGACACCACCTCGACAGCCAGCGGTTGAATGATGACATGCAGCTATACATGTCATCACTGGTCAGATTAGGCAGGGGCCCAGAAAAACAACATATTGTCACATTTGTCACATTGTCTTTGCATATGTACATGTCGACATTAATTTGTGTGACGTCCGATTGCCATAATCGAGAATCATAACTGAAAACGTGAATAAAGACTGTACCATTTATGCTTATCCTTAGCCAGAAGTTTTAAGTTTGTTTCTATGTTGCCTGCTCTGGCCTCAGTAATACATTTGACTATGGCTGCCGATGTCGCTAACTTCACGTTTCTCACTATGGAGCTGCCAATAATCAGGATTGTTTTCACCATGGGTGTGTCACTGAGTGGGGAGAACCTGTTAGGAACTGTGGGCTTCATATTAGGACTATGCTTCCTTTGGACAGTCACCCAGCCACCCTGGCTTCCTGGCTGCTTGGGAACTACTGGTGGAGTAGGAGCTATGGTAGGTCAACCCGCACCAGCTACTGGGGGCTGGCTACCTACAATAGCTAACAATTGGTTTTCCATGGTGCAGAGCTGCGTTTCCAATTAACTGAGCCATGCCTCCAACGCCGCAAATAAACTACATTTATTACATGTACCATTATCACTAAAGGAGGCAGAGGAATAGCTAAACATATGACACATTGAGTAAAAGAGAGCAGGAGAGTGAGAGGCAGAGAGAGAAGTCATTGCTAACTGCTAAGCTAAGTTAGCTGCTAAGCTATTTGCTGAGCTAAAGTAACTAACAACTGTTAATTGTGGATTAGCAAGAAAAGTCATTAAAAGAAGGAGAGAGCTAAGAGTGCTTGTGCAGAACAAGCACAAGTCTGAATTTACACAGTCGGCAACTGGAAATGAGGCAATATTCCTACCGCAGAACATCATTGTACAGATATATAAAATGAAACAAGCTGAATATCTCCTCACGGTCCGCTAGCTGTTCTGTGTGTGCGCTGAAAAAAATTCCAGTGTTCATATACAGCCCTGGCTCTGTAAATGGGAAACAAAGTGGCTACATCGGCAAATCAGCAGGGGGCAATCCACACTGAATCCGAGAGTCTCACAGAGACCCCCCGCGTTTTTTTACGCTCAGAGTCTGTTGCATTTAGTGAATCATAATCTGAGCAGGCAGCTGTTTAAATCACACAAATATCCCACTGTATATGTGTTTTCAACTTATTAACTGTTTCAATGAATCAATAAATACAAACTCTGTTGATTTCTTCCTGTTCAGCTGACATGCAAACTATTTTAATTCAGTAAATGTCTGCTGTCAGTCAGCCTGGTGAAGCAGTTTGTCCAGTCGCTGTCCTCTCAGGACTGTCTACAGCTGACAGACGGCTGCTTCTGTGGACAGAGATGCTGAATGCAGGTCGAGTGAGAAGCGGGGAGGCCACAGAGAGAGTGTGGATGGACTGTTGTGCTTATGTGACATGATTTTTTTCCCCACTCATGATAAAATGTGAGAAGAAAAGAAGTGACTCTACAGCTGACGCATCACTCTGGATTCCGCTTTTTTTTTCTCTTTTGGTTGTTGTCTTGGCAGTCCATGAATTTGGGGGATGGATTCTCTGAAGGAGCACGAAGGGAGGAGTCTATTTGTTTGGGTGTTTAGTTCAAACATCAACAATCTTTCTCCAGAATGACTGACTCTAACTTTACCTCTGTTTTTGGTCTCCACCAACTCCTGAGAAAAATATCTGTCTCTTTAGCTGCCAAACACTATGAACACTATGTTCACCAGCTAGTTGCTAACTTTGTCTGTCTGCCATTTAGTGCTGGCAGTTAGTGCAGAATGGGTTTTAAGAGCCTTTTCACAAAAAATGAGAGTCGTGAAACTATGATAAAACATTTAAAATGTGGCCTGGAAAACCAAAACAATGAGCTAAAAAACGTTATAAAGCTTGGTAGAGCTGAGGGGAACTTCATACTCGAGAAGTCATTGCTCATATATGAAATACTGATTATAGCTGCTTTAAAGAACAGGTTCACATTTTTTTTGTCTGTCTTATAACAATACCTGCATGCTCGTATGTAAGTGTTTTTGATTGTTGTTATTGTTCCTCCTCTCCATGGGCCTGAAGAAATCTCTTTCACAGATGATTCCAATGTAAGAGATGAGGGGCAAAGTTGAGCTGAAGCTAGTATGAGGCCTCAGCCATTTGAGTTAAACAAATCAAGTGGATAGCTTCCAAAATTACAGTCTTTTTAATACAAAATTCCCTCTTTGTGTTGAATGTGTGAATTTCATATTAAAAGGAAAGTAACTTGGAAAGATACCTACATGATTTGTCTAAGTCAGACTGCTAAAGCCTCATATTAACTTCAGCTGCACTCTAAAATGTATTTTTGCACAGAATGAGGACTGTGGGTTTTGTCCTTCATCACTTAACTTGAAATCACTAGGAAGGCATCTCTTAATGGGCAATTTTTTTTTTAAAGACATCTTCACTTTTTGTTGACAGTATGTTAGAGAGGAGTAGATTGAACTCTTTCATTTCAGATGTTTGACTGCCTTATGCTCATAAACTGTTTCCAACAGTGGATAAAATACAAAAAAAAGCAAGTATAACAGTCAAATATAACATCACATACCTCCATAATTACCATCCAGTTGAATCAGCACCTCTCTGACACTGTCAAAAAATAAATATGAAGAGGTGTTTCCATTATTTCATTGTGTAACTCTTCACTTTAATATTAACACTAATACAATAAGCACCTTTGATATCGATCAGCCAAACACAGTTTGATTACAGTATGATGTTTTTTTTTAAACAAAATGAAATAGTTGTTTCTTTTGGAAGATGCAGATGAATTTTAAATTCAAAGTTTACCAAAAGTGATAGTGAATGCTTTTATTTTAACTTTTGTCAGCTTCTTATTTTCAATGTTTTGTCATTGTCTTTCAGCAGCAGTTGATGGTCCTTCTCCTGGATCTGAAATATCATTTGAAAGTTCCTTGTCCTCTGTGGCCTTTTCACTTGGAGGTTCTTCTTGTCCAGAGTCAGAGACTGAGGTGGAGGCCTCATCACTCTCCTCCATTCTCCCTCTCCTCAACATCCAGGTGCTCTGTAATATGTTGCTGATTGTAATGCGCCACTCAACAATAGGGTGCAGAATGCTTTGGATAAGGTCCTGTGCCTCCGATGAAACGGACGGACTGTTTGGGAAGCTGATTCTATGCTTCTTTTGAACCTCCACCATCTTCCCAATGTTGGTGGCATTAAAGGGCTCTGATGCATAGAGCATCATATACAGCACAACACCCATACTCCAAACATCAGACACTTTGGGGTTGTATGGAGAACGACTCAAAACCTCAGGTGCTGCATAGGATGGGGTGCCACAATAAGTTTCACTCAGCTTTATCTGGCCATCCGTGTAAGTGAGCCTCTTGCTGAACCCAAAGTCACACACTTTGAGGTTGAGAAACGTGTCCAGCAGCAGGTTTTCACATTTCAGGTCTCTGTGTGCCACATCCCTGCTGTGAAGATACTGGATCGCCTCACACAGCTGTGTGAAAAACCTGCAGCTTGAGTGTTCAGGTAAGGCCCCTTTGTTTTTGATATACTTCAAGAGGTCACCTTCTACACAAAGCTCCATCACCATATAGACCTACAAATGCAAAAGGGCACGTTCAAGTATATGCAGCAGGATACGCAGTTAATGTAAAACAAGATTAAGAGTCTGCAGCCATGCTAGCTGATCCCTGAGGAAGTACTTGGACACAGAGGTACTTTGAGCTAAATGCAAATGTCAGCATGCTAAAATGCTGATACTAATGATGTTTAATCTTTATCATGTTTTATCGTCTTAGTTTAGCCATTTAGGAAGCTGACATTTGATAATCTAAACACAAAGTACAGCTGAGGCTGATGGGAATGTCACTGGTATTGTGGGTATTTAGTCATAAACCAAAGTATTGGACAAATTGAGATTTTGACCTGATAATGATGATAGATGAAACAGGATTGATTGATAATTACAATTCAACATTCCTGAGGAGACAATCCTGAGGAGAGCATGAATGTGTGTACCAAGTTTCATGGCAATCCATCCAATAGTGATACATTTCACTCAAATACACAAATGTGAACCTTATGGTGGCGACAAGTCAAAATCATCAGGCTGCAGAACTCTTTTGTTTCCCAGTCTGTCAAACTGTTAAATCAGAGTTTTAGTTTAAGTAGGCCTTAGTGTACCTGTGTAGGCTAAGCACTGAATGTGAAAGTGAGCCATGAAATTGATTTCATTGCTGCTACTCATTTGAAATGTCTGATGTGGTGTATGTTCGTGGTATTGGTTTTGTTGTTTGGTTAAAAGTTGTGTTTTGTCATGTTTGTGTATGTCTTGGGATGCAACCAAGCAGCAACTACAACAGCTTGAGGCTGAAGCCAAGGCAGAGGTACCTTAAAGTGCCAAGTGCCATAGCACAGACAGCCACTAGATGCCCCAACTGCCTTCCATTCACAAAGCCTCAACTTCTCTCTAGAAATAATAAGTCAATCATTTTTTTCCATGAGTTATTATGGTCTCAGTCACTAAATTTGGTCCATTTAACAAGTGTGCTGGTGGACTTTTTTAATGTTACTTGATAATGATACCTGCCCTGTTAGCAAAATTTAGCTAAAGTAGCTAACGTTAGTGTGCAGCACTCTGTGTTTCCAAGGTAGCATGAAAGGCAACACCCTGCACTCCTTATTTGAAGGTCCTGGCTCCAAATGAAAAAAGATGGCACTGACCATAAGCTACAACTTTGGGCTTCAAACCAGCTCCAATGCAAACACATGGGAGATGTCACACCTCGCTATGTCCATCTTTAAATACAGGCCATGGATGTAACACAAACTTCAGAAAAATAATCTGACAATAAAGTGAAATCAAAATCAAAGTAGGGATCATTCTCTAGGCATCATGGATATTTGTACAAAAATTCCATGGCAGTCCATCCAATATTTCAATAAGGCTTTTAACTAACATGCAGAAACATCCTGTTATCACTTTTTTTTATAACCATCTTGTGCATTTCAAATGAAACTGGCTCTTACATGTATTAATATTTTTCATGTATCTCTGTGTAGACATACAGTAGTTACAGTAACGATGGTTAATTATACAGTACCAGTCAGTGGTACTTACTGTCCTGTTCTTTTTCATTTCTAAAATCTGGTAAGTCTTGACAATGTTGGGATGATTCAAAGACCTGATGATCTCCATCTCCCGAGACAGGAAGACCTCCCAGTTATCAGAATTGAACTTTTTTGTGTCTACAATCTTTATGGCAACCTTCCGCTGCCGTTGGGTTGAGTATGCACACACAACTTTGCCATACATGCCTGCTCCCAGGTTGCTCTTAAACGTGTAACCATTCTTCTCCAAGAACAACTTATCAATCATTGTATGTATAATGATGACACAGTCAGCTGAGTAAAGGCCTTTACTCTTCAAAAGGTTAGGTTAGGTTAGTTTGGTAGTGAGTCAGATCAGTATATGTACAGTTTACATTACATTATGACATCATTTTCTAGAAACATGCCAACAGAACTGCATTTAAATGATTCATTTCTCCTGCAGAGCAACAACACAACAATAAATTTACCATCAAGTCAACCATAGTATTAAAAAGGTGGACATGTGTCTGAGTAGTACGAGAAAACAAAACAGACAAACATAAAATAAAAATATTAAAAATACAAATGATAAATAATACAGCCTAAACAATACAATGAAAGAAAAAAGAGATGAACATAAATCAGTCTTCAATTTAAATTAAAGGTTAGTACATTCCTGGTCTATTGATTTTTACATATTTCAGAAGTTCTTTTGCTATTTTTAAATTCATACACTTCAGGGATTTACGATCCAATCCAAATTCATTATAAAAAGCATTAAAAGTGGGTGAGCTTTTCATAAATTTGGCTGTGTATATAATATTTTACAATTATGAGAATTGTGTTACTCAGCAGATTTTCTTGTTTCCCTTTCTTAACCAGTCCATACATTACATCCACATGTGATCAGCAGATTCTTCTTTTTTTTTTTAAACCATACTTCCATTTGTTTCCAAAATAGTTGGGAGTGACAGCAAGCAGAGAAAATATGCTTTGTGGTTTCAATATCTATACTGCAAAATGAACAGCCATTACTTTCAAAACTGAATCTTAATCTAAGGAATTTGCTAGAAGGATTTATCATTCACTAATTTAAAATTAATTTCTTTAGCTTTGGGTAATATTTAATAATGTAAGAATTCTGTTTTTAATCTTAGTAATTTGGCAGGATCCATGTCCTTAAACCAAGTACTCTAATGAATTGGATTGGATGTAAGTCAAGCCCTCTCAAGCCTTCTCATACAATCAATAAAATCACGTACTGGGATCTAAAATGAAAATGCTGTTATAAACTCCTCACTCAAGACAGTCAAATGGCAAACCTTTTTCAACACATGGCATTAAATCAGAAGTCACTCAATGTTAATAAAAAAAATACTGTTTACTGTTCCACATACAGTATTTTCTCATTTACATCTGGTCACAGATTTTCATCAAACATGTACTGCAACATTCTCCCTGCACAGACACCAAAATAGTTTCTGTCACAAATTGGTATGACTTCAGTGATGTCATCACAGGTCCATGACCTCAGTGAGTGTTCTTGACATGAGATTTGAGTTTGAGTAAGAAAGACTATAATAATAATAATAGTAATAATAATAATGGTTTTATTTGAGAACACTGCAGCATTACAGTCTGATGACACCTTACATTGTCCAATATGACACCACAATGAGGCAAATAGTTTCAATATGTTTTTTATAAGCTGGTACAACAGAAACATTTTTCTTCAGTAGGAACAAGGACAAGAACAACAAACTGTGTTTTCAATGTGATAGTTGCGTAAGAATGTACAGAGAACACTGAAATAAACCAGCAGCCATTAAAAGTTAAGTTAATGCATTTCTAGTTTTAGAACTCAACTGACAGAAGTGCATCAAATCAATCTTTATTTGTTTATTTATATGAGTATGTCTATTAGACCAGAGTTTTCCTAAAATTATGGATATGTTTGAGATGTGAAAGCATGTGTTTCATGGAGTCTTCCAGCAGATGTCAGCAAGAAAGAACCATTGACTTCATATGTGAAGTAAGGTGGTTTTATCTGCCCTGTTTGAGCAATGTGTAATATGTATGAGGAAGCACTAAACAGTGAGACATGTCTGTGCTTAATCAGATCTTTAAGACAGACTGTTTGCACTGTTACTCGCAAGCAGTCATGATCAGATTTGTGTGTCCAGACATCACCAACCTATCTGCATGGGTTGCTGTAGAAGCCTGAGAAATGGAGATCCATCATCCCCCTAAAGTGCAAGCAGACAATTTATTTCAGTGTCTGTCCACAGACTGTTGTTCTCTGTGTTGTCCTCCATACCACTCTGCTAGTAGCAGCATGGATTCTGCTCAGCTGCTCTGATGCACTTCCATTACTTTGGATTTGACATTGTTGTTGTGTGTTGCATTGCGAGTGATGCAAAAGACAATTTGAAATCCGATTTGAGCAGCCAGAGACTGCTCCAGACTGAGATGCATCTGTAGAAATCCAATTGGAATCGCATTTCAGACCACCTCCTAATGTGTCTTGGATACGATTTGCAAAAATCACATTTCATGTGGTTTTTTGCTGTCCAGACATTCTAAAATCAAACTGGATATAATCATAGTTACTCAGGAAGAAAAACTAACCATAAGTGTCTTTATAGCAGCCATTCTTGCATTGCACACCATGCTGTGTGTGCTGTGGCAGCTCTGAGCCCAAGTGGAGATTGTACTGCAGGTGGCAGCAAAGGCAAGGACAAATACAAGACTTGCTGACATGGCTCTCATCTGTCTGCTCCAGATGCAGTGTCATGTAGCGCTGGTATAACATCAGGAAACCATTAGCTGAAAACGATTACCTGCCCTCTACTGTATCTATCTCTCCAGCTATCAGTCTCTGAATACAGCTACTTATTCCTTTATTCATACCTCTCAGCTGCTAATACCTTGACAACAGGTGGCCAGATGAAAAGAACGTGCTGTCAGGCTTTTTAGATAATAGCATTAGCTGGGGTCAGTGGCATTTATTGTGTCCTTGAAGTTCTTTTAAAGCAACTATAAAGAGTTTTTAATTGGTTATGAAATGATCTCAATTTAATACTGTTGCCTCTATATGACCTACATAAGCAAACAAGACCATCAGTGAGAAGACTGGCTATTTCTACATAGCACAAAAAGTAAGGAAATTAGTGTTTTGTAGATTATTTCTTTGTTGTAACAATGCTTCTTGGCAATGAATCTTATACCGTTGGAAAGCCTGTTTATTTCCCTTTTAAATCGTGCCACATTTGTAAGGAACATGCATTTGTCGGTTTGTGGGGTTTATCAGAGACTACCTCCAGAATTTGAGAGTGGAGAGGGTGGAATGGCCCCATTGAACACTTGTGGGATCAGCTTGGACGTGCTGTTCGTGCCAGAGTGACCAACACAACCACGTTGGCTGACTTGCAACAAATGCTGGTTGAAGAATGGGATGCCATCCCACAGCAGTGTGTGACCAGGCTGGTGACCAGCATGAGGAGGAGGTGCCAGGCTGTTGTGGCTGTGTATGGTTCTTCCACACGCTACTGAGGCTCCTGTTTGTTGAACGAATAAATTGTTAAATTGCCAATATATCTTGTTTCTTCAAATTTCAATCATCCAATCCACCAAACACCAAACAAGAGTCAATGGCAGAATAAGCTGTTTGGCATTGGCAGAGAAGATTTGGCAAATTTTTCATGGGCGCAACCCACATACTCAGCTCTGCTGCTCATTCCACGAATGCATGTTCCTTACAAATGTGGCACCATTTAAAAGGGAAATAAACAGGCTTTCCAACGGTATAAGATTTATTGCCAAGAAGCATTGTTACAACAAAGAAATAATCTACCAAACGCAAATTTCCTTAATTTTTGTGCTATGTTTAGTTATTCTGAATGCCTGCTACTGGGTCAGATTTCCTATGACCTATGTTTACATTACATATAGTATTGTAGTGTGAGGGAGTATAAAAACCTTACTAGGATGAGGGGAGGACATTTCTCTTTATTTGATAACGTTAAAAGTAAAGTTAATCCTGTTGTCAGCTTCCTGACGCATTTTAAAAAAGATGAGAGAAAAAGAGAGAGAGTGCAAGCATGCGCATGAGAGAGAGAGAGCAGCGGTAGTCGTGAACAAAGCAGTGAATCAAAGAAATAAAACGTTATTTTCTTATTGTTTCACAGCAGTTACTTTCACAAATAAACACACCCACACCTCTACACAACCCTATTGGAAGGTGCAGCATTGCTGGATCTGGTGTGAATGCAGCCTTACATGTAGCCTAGCTGTATGAACGGAACTAAAACAAAGTTAACTTTGTGTCATTATCGTGATATTACAATTATTAATCTTACATAGACACAAATAGAAGCATTACCTCATCGCTATGCATCCTGCAAACAACTGTTTTTAAAAACAAAAAAAACAGTATTAAAAATAAGTTGTGTCTTTCTTTCACTCGCTTCAAAAACAAAGGCCAGATCAAGATCTTTATGACACAAGGTGGTGGAGCTCATCGTAAATGCAGTCGTCATTCCAGGAAAACACTACCGATTTTGTCCACAGGGGCCGCCAAAACCAACACAAAATGAAAGTTCCTTGTAGTAAATTTAAATTCAGAGATGTTCTAAAACTTTGTGTTTTTCTCTCACACTGTGACTGCTGTTCATTGATGCACAAAACCCAGATAAATCTGGCTTCTATGGCTGCCAGTAGTGCACTGTCAACTCCCATGATCCTAAATAGCCGTAGTCATAACAATGCCTGCGACCAGCCACAGCACTTCACAGCCATAAAGCCCCCCTGGCACGCTCAATTTATCATACATTTCGCACTTTCACACTGTTCACAGTAAGACCTTCATGTGGCATTAGTGTTAGTTTGTGAAGAGGCCCTCTGACACCAAGCCTGATGTACCTTCCACGGCTCGCATTCATGCCCAACCTGAAGGGAGAGGACCCCGGCACACAAATGTGGGCAATTTGGTTTGCGGCTGACACCCAGCGCTCTGAATAAATGATCTAAATGCTCGCCAGAGATTGTTTTGCCACTGCCGCCCCTCAGCGATGACACAAGGGGGGGCAACACACCCCCTGTGGCCCTGTGATGGCCAGCCAGGATGAATATGAGGAAATGAGGCAGACATCCAGTAAATAATAGTTGCCATTGTGCCCCTCAGCAAGCGGCAGGGCCAGGGGTGGGCTGGAGGGAGAGGGGGGGGCTCCGCATGATATGCCAGGGCCTGACATGGCACCCAGACCCAGAGCTGTCACCCCTGCGGAAACATCACCCTCGCCTCCACAATTTGTGCACTTAACACTTCAGTTGGCACATGACAGGTGCTTATTTCCCCGCACTGGCTTTTCCCCCTCCCAGTGATGCCTCCGAGCCCAGGGCACACACGGCATCTGGTATGGGTGTCTGTCCACGATGCTGCTCGCCGTATAAGTGTGTGACTACACCAGTGATACTTTTCACATCCGCTCACACTGCATTTGCAGCCCACTGAGCATGGCTTCAGTGTGTGTTTCAATGTGTGTGTGAATGTGCTTGTATGTTCATGTGTATAAGGGACAGTCTTGTGCCCACAGAGGCATCATGAGACCTACATCTCATCATGCTGGGTCCTAGATCAACTTGATCTCTGTTTCTCCTAATCCTTGTTTTGCAAAAATCACACAAGATACGTCTTGAACAAATAAAAGAAATGGATTAGGACAAATGTATGGCATGCACAAATGTATGCATTATGTGTTGTGTGACGATGTGTGACACCTAAGTTTTCCTGTTTTGTTGGTAGTACCTGCTTAAGACAAAACAAAACAAATCAATTGGTGCAACAATCAGCAGGTAGTTAGCACTCATCTATTGTTGGTCTTTTGCAGTCACATAATTGTATCAGTTTACATTAATCGTGTGATCACATGTGATCAGAGATATTGTTTTATGTCATTTGTGTGCATCATCTTAACCACCAGGCCACCAGATGCCCTGTTTTATGTCATATTAATGGCTTCTCCACAGATAATGTGTCATACTGCAGGTGTAAATGGTGTGCTCAAGACAAATGGGGGATGAGCCTCCTGCAAACTGCCATCAGGGGCGCAAAATTTTGCATCAAGGCAGGGTATTTAAAAAGACCACAGCAATGCCACCTACCAGCCTGTACACTGCAGGCTGCTGCTATCCACCTATAACACAGATAATATATAGAGTGGCTTGTAGCTGAAAGGATAGGTTCAAAATTTTTCTGCTCTGTCGTAAAACAATAGTCAGGTGCATAAATGAACATTGAAACATGTTTTTCTTGCTGTAATCATTCCTCCTGTTCATACTGACTATCAGAAGATTCCTTCATTATGTACTTACAATGGGAGTGATGGGGGACAAAATCCACAGTCCTCCTTCTGTGCTAATATGAAGCTTCAATGTCCAGATGAGTCAAATCAAGTAGATATCTTTCAACATTACAGTCTTTTTAGTGCCAAAGTCCCTCTTTTTGTACTATACTTCCACCGCAGCTCAACAGGGAAACACTGTCTGAGGAAATACAAAGAGGGAAGGTGATGGTAAAAAGACTGTAAATGTGTCAGATATCCACTTGATATGACTAACTCAGACTGATGAAGCCTCATATAAGCTTCACATCAACTTTTAAATGAACCCCTTCATTTGAAGGGGATCTTTTGATAGCCAGTATGAACAGGAGGAATGATTACAGAGAGGAAAACCTCTTTCACTGTTCATATGGACACCTGACTGTTGTTTTAAGACAGACTTGAAAAATTGTGAACTTATCCTTTAAGGTATGTGTATGTATGTGGGTTCATATTTGTGTAACAAACACTAATGCTCCTAAATGTTCATACTGAACCTTCCACCCAGGCTGCTGCTGTTAGTCTCTTCTGACTAGTTAACTGAAGCATAATAATCATGGGAATAATCATAGAGCTAAGAATGGAAACAGCACGGTATGTATTCACCTCCCCAGCAGCTATCAAATTAAACCCACATGTTGAAAATGTGGTGGATTTCAAAGCTAATACACACTGTTAAACAAAAATACACCTCCCTGCTATTGATCCGAGTTCACAGGTTTCCTATTAGGCCTGCATCACAGATTCATTTCAATTGATTAGTCACGTCTATAACAACAGCTACATCAACACAGTGTCCTGTCAGTGTTGTGACAGGCCAGCTTTAAAAAGCTTGGGTTTTGATAAAGTTAAGGTGGGTGGCTTATCGTTTATATGAAATTGGTTTATTGTAACTGTAAATAGTGGAGTTGGAGTTGCTTCAGTATCTGAGAATACATCTTCCTTGAAGCGACTGTAAGCTGTTTGGCCTTGAAAGTTCCCACTCTCCCCTGTGTTATAAATAATTGAATGTCCTGTTGAGACTGTCTCTTACCTTGGCGCCCTAAATGACTTTCCTGGATATTATAATCATACTCATCATGCTTAAGTCCTTTACTTCTAGTAGTCAAAGTCACGGTTTCATCCTTCACTCTCAAATCCCATGGCTGCGGTTGACAATTCAAAAACAGAAGTGGGACTACTCCTCGTTTTGTCCTTGTCAATCACAAGGAGTCCTGACTCTTTTCCTGCAGGCCACAGGCAAGACTGCGAGGAGCGATTGTCAGGTGGCATTACTGTCCCAGTAACGCTGCTAAAAGCCAGCTTTTTTACATTACAAAAAAAAAAAATGTTGATGCATTATTTAACACAGAGATCAGGCGCAATTTCTAGGAGGATCTTGAGTTCTAAAACGGACGGTTGCAGCCAAGACTCCTGGGTGATGGTGAGGCGGCTGTGAGACACTGTGACAGGACTGCTTCAGTTTCTCTCTCTCTTTCCCTCACACACTCGTACTTACCAAACACTTTCTATTCTTAAGATAAGCTCCCATTCATTCCAAGACCCCTAACTGTGACCCTCATTACCACATGCCTAATGTCAACCCTTAACCTGTCTTCCTCTCTGTCCATTCATCACTTACTGATTTGATGATACTTTGAATTACACATATTATTATTCTATATATGCTGTATTCTATAATAGCATTTCAAATTAGCCCAAATGGAGACTGCATCAGTCATGGGGGTACAATGTGATTATTGCTGTCATAAGGATGCATTATTCTATATTTTTCTTATTGTCAAGAAATCCTAAGAAAACAATAAAACCAACAATCCTTAAGATCTTTTCTCAGTACTTTCTGACTTCCTTATTCTGTAAATTGCACTTGAGGAGACCCATGGGCTCCTACTTAAGACATAAATCTTTCAAATCACCTCACAAATATATAGTTTTACTTTTTTAAAAGTCCCAATAATTTTTCTTAAACAGCTTGGCACTACTCAAAAAGGAGGAAATAGTGGGACTTTTTTCAGCTGTGGATTAACACACATTTAAGAGTAGAGTTTGCTATTTCAAGCTCTCAGTTTTACTTTGAAACCATCATCAGTAGCAGGAAGAGATGCTATGAAATACTTTTGGTGCTCTAGTGTGAATTTCCAGCAGCAAGACAGTGTATGTGGGATAAACTAGAGTGTGTGTGTTCATGGTAATGATGGAACATGTCACCCAGTGCAGCAGTGTGGCTCATTGGTGTGTTTTTAATAGTTTTTGGACAACAATGGAGCTCTACGGTGCAGAGGAGCAAGATATATCAAGCTTTGATACACACACAACACTTGATAGCAGATCAATTCATGTTGATCTAAGCTATGTATATATGGAGGGACAACCATGGTGGGTTGGAGCAGCATGGTAAACCAAGTTTTAGATTTCTAAACCAATCAAATGCTTAGCCAAAGCTATGTAAAACATTGTGATTCAAATAAAACACTGCAACAGGTCTACTGACTGCCTGTGGTTACTATTGATGTTATGGTTGAATAATTTTAATTGACAGGAGTGAAAAGCCACTCTTATAAATATATTTGGAGATGTGTGCCACATTATGTGTTTTATAGATAAACATATCCTTCACAGGGAAAGACAAGCAGACCACACTTCAGTCCTGGCAGACATCACTGGACTGGTGGTGAAAGGCAGTAATGGGCTACTGGCGGCCGTACTGTATGTGACCTCTTACAGCTGCAACAATGCAGCTGCATCTGATGGACTGGCAGCTTTTGAACTAAACTGATATTACCTTAACAAATCTCTCTCTTTGCGCTCGCTCCTTCATTTGTGTAATCATCCTTGACGTTCAAAGTGCACAGCTCGGGCCGGGCTGTGGAATGAAAGCCTGTGGGTGTACATCTGTCAGCAGTGGATTTTATTGCCACCCACCACCACAGTTTCAAGTTGTCGCAGACATGGATTTTCAACACAAAGTGGCAGAATCACATCTGGCCCTACAAGACCGCTGATCAAAGAGACAACTTAGAAAAGGAATGGTCAAAATCAGTGCGTATATAAAGTCAGATATCCTGACTTTTAGTCTGGTGTGGGTAAAGCTCCAAAAACACTGGATCCTACATTTCCCATAATGCAACTCTATAACAGCCTGCTACTGTCAAACTCTGCATTTACATCATTCAGAGTGAAGCTCAAGCATCCATCTGAAGTAACAAGAAGAAAACACATTTTTGTGTGGAGGGGAACTTTATGTGAGGTTAGTGCACTAACCTTCAACCTATCATTTCAATTCTTTTAGACCACCATTAATATGGAACGCATAATAAGCAGTTTCATCATAATACATTATTTGCAAGATTGATATAAATGTATACTAATGCAGGAGAAAATGTCCTCACAGTAAGAATCTAAAAGTGGTTCGCAGAAGGACAGAAGAGAAACATTAAACACACACACTGAGTGAAAGTGTGCCCCAGCATTAATAAACCATAGCAGACACAGGTTTGGTGGTGCAGCCTTCTAGCTCCTCTGTGGTGAACAACACAGGGTGTTGTGAGAGGCCTGGTCCTGACAGGTAGGCAGGAGAGGCCAGCTGTGAGTGATAGCCAGGTGGTCTCAGTCCCAAACCCTCCCACCACATCAGCCCACCACTGCCCTGATTGGCATTAATTGGCAGGCATTTGGGGTGGGGGTGGGGGTGGGGGTGGGAAGGCAAGAAAGAGAGACAGACAGATGAGCTGGAGATGAAGGGGGCTCTTCTCCACGGTTCAGAAGGACCCTGGCGGCCCTCCTCAGCTGTAATGAGCACTTACCCATCTATTGTGGGACAACTTTATGTAAAGTATTGTTATTTACTCTGATGTTACCATTTTAGGACATTTCAGGCTCAGCTCTACATAGTCATGGTGAGAAGGAATGTGTGCTATCAAGGAAACATTCTGCATGATGCAAGTGGTTTAAAGACAAACTCCACACTATATTTTGTAAGGAAGAGAAACATAGCTGCACAGGCCTCTATGGATTGAAAGATAGAAGTCTCCTCAACACCCGACATCACAGCTGGGTGTGGCTTATTATACTTGTGACCACACCCAGCTGTGATGTAGTTTTGTATTACAGCTGCACAGGTTGTAGAGACAGCATGTTGCCACCACTAGTTGGCAGGGCAAGTCAGATTATTAGACTGTTGCTGTCTCAGTCACTCTCTCATTCACTACTCCCTCTATAATAGACACTCAGTAGTGAGCAGCAAATTGAGATTTCAGAGACTTACTAACCATCTTTATTGTGTGTCATCACTGACAGCTCTAGAGACACACAATGGTCATTTTTGCATTACAGAGCACGGCACATTGCATTGTGGGATTGTTAGCAAAAAGTACATGTGCATGCCAAGGACATGACTGTTTTCGTTGCATTGTGGAATTTTTGAGGGCACTATATAGTGGATAAATTTACACACTCAGAATTTGGACACTTAAATGGCAAAGGGTAAATATAGTGCACTATATACTGCAGTAAATAGGGAGTAGTTACTCTCAAGACAGAAGATCACTGTTGCTAGGCAACTGACAACAAAAATGTGATTTTTTTGTATTTTAAAAATGGTGGATGAGTTTAACATTATATTAATGAACAAGAGGAAGACAAGAACCGATATAGGCAAAGTTTAGCATCCCCCAATTTTTTGTTTTTTCTAATGTATATCAACAGGTCTGGCCAAAGTGTTGCCTGGAGCTCCGCATTTTTAATCACAATACAGATACATGTGTAGCTGTGATAAGCAACCTGACAGAGTTTGTTGGGGTTGCAATTTATAAAAGTATTTTATCTTAAAAATCCCAATTTATTGGTGGTTGCATTAACATTTAACAGTGTATGTCGCAATACAAAGATTAAATAAACAACTATTTTGTTCCCAAAACTTTAGCATGTTTTTTTAAAATGTATAACAGTTTAATCTGATTTAAACTTTTTAAATAATTTCTGAAATAAACAACATGCAAAATACTACATACAAAAACTACATTTTAAGTTCTACTTGAATTTTATATATATTTTCACTAGGCCCTGTTCCCTGTGTTCATTATTTTTGGTCAAATGTTTCCATTAATTTGTCAGTTAGGTTTTTTGAATAATTGAATACAGGTTTACAGGTTTATGATGTGTTAGAAGGGTCAGCCCAATGTATGTTTTCAATTGTTCTGTCTGTGTTGTTGGGGGTAGATCAGCTGCTCAGTTAGGAATAGTGGAAACAGGTTTGCATCATTAGGTCCATTAGCAGGGGACTGGGCATTGTTAGGTGGGAGGATAGGTAAAACTCTTCTGTAGTAAATGACATTTGGTTGAACTTGATGCACTCATGAACTGTTTGTGTGCTTGTAGTTGATTGTGATTGTCGGCAGTAACAGACAAATCTATTGTTTATAATTGTGAGGTGTTCTGTGTGTTTTTAAAGCCTAGTATCTGTGTAGCTCACTCACATACTTACCTGAGCAGGTGGTATGTTCCAGTTAGGTGAGGCTGAGAAGGTAAAATGTCATTCAGTGGTCAGTAGGGAAGAGAGTAGGTGGCAGCTTACTGTGAGGCTGCAGATTTCATTTGTTTGGTCTTTGCTTCAGCTCTAGTTCTTTGAGTTGAATTAAATTTCCTGGGGTTCATTTTTGCCTCTGTTTCATTAATATTTTTCTCAATAAACATCATGGGCGTTGCCTGGCCTGGGCATTCGGGGCTGTAGCCCTGAAGATTTTTTCTTTAAACCTGAATAATTCTCCACTTTCAGTGGTTTGTCACTAAAGAAGACGGCAACATTGTAATTTTGTATCTTCAGTGAACAGAACAGAGGCAAGACCAATCAGAGAGGAATTACAGGAAAATACATAGAAATACTTGTGTCTTATTGGCTGACAAGTCTCTGTCAATTCTTTAATTGATGGGGTTACTATGCCAAACACTAGCTCAGTGTGAGGAAAAAATGGATATATGAATATTTTTTTACCGGTAAAGGGGTTGAAGCTGAAGCAGTGTCACAAACATCCTCTCATGCTGAGCCAGGAAAACAAGATATGTAAATGTCTGTCAGTTCCAGGCTACGTGAACGTGATATGAGCACAGCATAAGTTATATACAGCTAACATTCATTGCATTGCACTGTAACCAGCTAAACCATTAGCAATGATAGCTTAGTTGTGCCTCCCCTTGGATAGCAACATACTAGCCCAGTCTCGTGTTAGATAACCAAAGAGTTTTATATTCATGATGATCATGTCATACACTGACAGCTAAGTTACCACAGCTTCCATAAAACAAACCTTAAGGCTACTAACGTCAGCTAGCTGATAATGTTTTAACATGTTGACTTACTCATGAGAGATGTCAGATTAAACTAGGAGATAAAGACTGAATCTAAATGATTTCGTTGTGTCACACACATCACTGTAGGTCAGGTGGCAGTGATAATGTTCATGTGGTTCATATCAAGTAGATCCATCAGCAATGATTTTGCAACCAAATTATGAAAGTCTACTCAGTCACTTTGAGTAGTTAGCTGTTTTCAACTCTTTTGTGAAATTGCCATTGTATTGTGGGTTTTGAGGATTTTCCATCATGTAGACCTAGTAATAATGGTAGTAGGTATCTGATATGATGCTCATTTTAGTTTGAGATATTCGAGTGGCTGGAATATTCATGTGCAGACTACATGTAAAATCAAATCCAAACCTTTCCTCCCTTGACCAAGCAATCTGTAGCCCTCACATGCAAGAAAAAAATGCATGGAAACATACTTTAGAAGTATTTTTTTAAAAGTTTTTTGATGGAGAAGAATCTGGGCTCAGCCCCTGATGGTTAACAGTCCAGCCAACGCCCCTGATAAACATCACCCTTTTTTGCACATACTCCGGCCTGCCGAGTAGCTTCTTTAACACAAAAGTTTTTAGCGCCTAACGCCATATTCTGCCCTTTATATGTGGTGGCAGCACTACATGGCATTATAGAGTTATTTCACTGCACATGGTTATTGTATGGATCATTGTGATTCCAAGTAAAATTGAGAGTAATTATGCATGAAAAACTGGATTACTGGATCATCAATGTGACCAGTAAAGGGAATTCAACTTAAAAAAGACATCATCTGCTCATGGCAGCATATTTGAACTACTGTATTCATA
The DNA here is from genome assembly GCF_910596095.1 of Thunnus maccoyii. Classification (NCBI taxonomy): domain Eukaryota; kingdom Metazoa; phylum Chordata; class Actinopteri; order Scombriformes; family Scombridae; genus Thunnus; species Thunnus maccoyii. Next base: position 3,582,747 of record NC_056533.1, on the reverse strand, counting down.
TTTGAAACTATTTACAACCCAGCCAATAATATGTGTCCTCTAAGGAAAACTCCACAGGATTCCCAAACTGTGTGTATCATGACGGGGAAAGCCCTGTGTTTAAAGGGGATGAAGTTAGTGAATATGATTGGCCATGATTGTTACAGCCTCCAACACACCCACCCATAATGTATTATGTATTCTTTCTGATCCCACCCTATAACCAAACATGCCACAGGTGCGCCTTGCCACAAAGATTAGAAAAGTGTGCTGGGCCAATCTGCGCCGCGCTACTGGGTTCACAAAAATGGGGCCCATGAAGTTCCCTGTAATCTAAATGACATTTGAAGTGTCTGCAAGTTGCTCTTCATACTGTAGCAAGCTGTTGTTCATACTGTACCATACATACACAGTCACTGAGACCATTGACTGCCTGGTTTGGACACATTCAAAAATCTAAACAACTACAGCATACATAGAAAATTTACCACTACTGGTACCACCGATAGCTCAGTGTGATTTTCACTGCAGCTAGTAACTCAGTAAGAAACGGGTAAGTCGCAGCTTTCATCAGTTCATGGAGTTTCCTTCTGGTTGGAGAGTTTCTTTTTTTTTTCTTTCTTTCTGAATCTAATTCAACATGGACATTTTGGTGCTCTCTATGTTTTAGTAAATGGCTGCATTTATGTAACAGTTTAAATTTTATTTTTTTACACTCTCACACCGATGGCAGCAAGCTACTATGGAACGTACTGGCCTGACCGTCAAGAAGAATATGGGCTTCAGTGTCTTGTCCAAGGACACTTAGACATGTGGACAGGAGGAGGGATCAAACTGCTAACCAGACTGATGCAAAACACCTCATATATCCTGCAAAATGAAGCACTGCCTTAAAAACTACATAAACACTTGTCAAAATCAAAATTTGCATCAAATGGCACACACTTCATTCATATCGCGAGATTTTTGTCTGACCACTTGTGCTCAATCAAAAGCACTATCATCTCTGGTGGGCTTTGTCATAATAATAGTTCTGTATGTAGAGAATTCTGCAGAGAGAGATTGTTCAAGTCTACAGAAATATGTGCAGAAATGCAAATATACTGTTTAAACAAAACCTTTTTATTTTTCTCCATAACAAATCAGTGCAACATATGCACAGCACATACAGTATACGTTACAGTGGTGTGAACAAAAAATATGCTCTCCATCGAATACAGTAAACAAAAAAAAAAAAATACAGGAAAAAAGTTTACCAAAAAAACCCCAAAACAAAACAAAAAACAAACAAGCAAAAAAACAGGATAGAAAAATACTTGGGCTGCATCTCTCCACCTGTCTGGATCTGGCAACAGCACCTCATCAACATCACAGGCAATATCTTCCCTGGCAAGACATCAAGGGAAGAAATGGCTTGAGTGTCGTATCCAGCCCTGGACAGCACCCACATCAATATCATCACATGCCTCTTCTATTACATGCAGAAGAGGTGTGCATGCATAGGGCTGATGGTCATACACCTTCCACCGCCATGCTAAAAAGAACCCTTCAATTGGATTGAGAAATGGAGAGTAGGGTGGAAGGTATTGAACTAGAAATTGTGGGTGGTCAACAAACCAGTTTTAGACCAGGGCTGCATGACGGAAGCTGACATTGTCCCATATTACAACATATCTGTGCTGCTCTACATCATCCATACAGTCCACCGCTATCAAAATATTGTTGACATGGCAGTGAAGGACACCATTATGTGTGATGGACACATTGTGATGTTGTCCTCATGTCTGTTGGGATCTAAAATGGCTCTGTTACCAGTGATGTTCCTTCCCCTTCTCCTAGTCTTTGTGAGGTTGAAGCCAGCCTCATTGATAAAAAATAAACTCATGTGTGATCACATTAGCATCCAGTTCCAGTACTCTCTGAAAATAAAAATAAAAAATAAGTCAATATGGTAATATGGTGTAGTGCAGTATACTGGGAAAAAATGCTACACCATGTGTAGTGTACTGTAGTCAATCTTGTACTTACATCCACATATTCATGTCTCAGATCTTTGATTCTTTAAGAATTTCTCTAAAAATGCACCCAGCAAAGCTGCTTCATGTGCATTTGGTTTCGATGGAGGCTGACTCACCAGATGTTGTTGAAAATCGTGTTTCCTTTATGATGTTGCCTTGAATCTCTCTGAGTCTAATTTCATTATTTGCCAAAACCAAGTTGATTATTGCAGCTTCATGTGCCTCATTGAACATTCGTACACTTCCACCATTATGTCTTTGTCTCTCAGTCCTTTAGAAAAACAAAAAATATAGTAACTGGTCAATGTAATCTAGAGAAGTTTTTTTCCACAGTAAATTATGCAGGAGTCTTGTACAGTTATAGAGTGTATGACATGGCAGCCATTCATGAAGTAATTAGGTGTCACACGACTGATGTATACAGTATGATTTGTGGAGTCCTGAATTATGTAGAGTGAAAGAAAAATTTGATTACGTGCTCAAGTCTAAATGTCTGGATGACAGAGGCAACAGTAAATGGGCTCCAGTAGGATGGACTCTCTCATTGTCAACCCATGGTAGCCCAGATTTCATCAGAGAGTTGTCTTTCTTGTCCTCTTCTTTGTCCTCATCCTCCCCATCCAATTCTACCCTTACCTCTCACTCTTCCTCCCTCCCTCTCTCTACCTCTGCTATGTTGGCTTCCATTGTGGTTGTGAAAAGGTACTCAGCTGTTGTCTTTTTATAGTGCTTACATTCTGATTAATGAGTCAACAATTCAGCAATGGTGTTTGGCCAGGTGGCAGGTGTATTGGCCAGTTCTTTACTATTACTACTATTATTATTATTGAAATTATCCTAATCAAAGTGTTTCTAATGTATGCCATATCTAATAGGCAAATTTTTGGTTTAACAAAACCCAAGTACCACCCCATAGTTGCACCTTTCTAGTTAATGGACCAAATATGGTGTCACCCATGTCCCTTCTTGGACACTCCACTTGCCTCTGTTAATCTTGGACAACAATTGGTCTGAAGCCACATGACCATATATCCAACCCATCTTTGTAGATGCTCCATTGGCTGATATGGGTCTGGATGTATATGATTGGTTGTCTTTTATATTTTTTTAAAAACTTTTTTGTACCTGCTTTGGACTTACTTTATTTAAATGGTGTTTATAATGTGTTTTATGATGACCCTGATGAAGGCCACAAGAAGCCGAAACGCGTCGGTCAACTAATAAAGTTGTTCTTCATACTACAAGTGTTGCTGGAGTTCTCATCTCTTGTATTGGCCAGTTGGTCCATGTGTGTGGCATTTTGAATGCAGTGTTTTTAAATGGAAAACAAATGACTTTATGTCAGATTCCTGTGTATTCCTTATGTAGAAAACCGTGCACAGTGTGATGCAAAAAGTGCCATGTTGAATTGCAAATTGGGTGCAAAGCAGAAAATGTGTTTAGAGTTTTGGAGACCTGAGCTGAGGTTTTGCTCTCTGAGTGTCAGTTTTTATAATTATGCTTTACGTGTCATTTTAGTGTGTTAGCGATTGAAAAAAACTGTACTTCATGCTTTCTTTCTTTGTCTCCACAAATGTTTTTGCTGTTTATATAATATATTCTATATGTATATATGTTCTGTTATGATTTTTAGTGCAAAACACAACCTTTGGAAATGCATGAATGTACTGACTGATTTTATAATGTGGAGAGAAATAACTGTTTTCATCAGTGTGCAGCACTGGTCTTGTGTGTTGTGTTTGGTCAATAGATTCATACACTTTAACAATATCTCTGAAAAAATCAAACCCAGACTATATTATTAGAAAAGCAGAAATGTTAAAAGTGTTTTAGATTGTGCACAGCAGTGTGTAACAAACAGAATCAGATCATATGAACCATGTGTGTACCATACAGTGACAAAATTGGGTAGTTTTGAATGAAGTGTTTCATTTTGCAAAAGATCTGAAGTGTTCTGCTACTTGTGTCTGTGGTCGTGTGAATTTTGTGTCGTATTTTGACAAAATGAGCCCTGTTTTCAAAATTGTGCTTAAGCAATCGTAAAAAACTGTAAATTCTCCATGGCTTTTAAGGCAGCTCCTCACAGGCCTGGTCTCAAGATAAACATAACCCTCATGACTCCCTGTAATTGTTTGTTGAACAGTTCAGACAAATCGGCTGAATGAACGGAGGCTCTCAATAGTGTCTCCTTGTCACTCCAGTGACAGTTACTTTGCAGGGACTGAAAAACATGTTTTTCTCTCTCTTTCTGAAGAAAACCCTTTTATCCTTATGTTTTTACCCATTTCTTTTTTTGCCTGAACCTGGGTGACTCAATCTTTTCTTCCCTCTGGGCTAAATTGATGGCAGTGCAGGAGTTAATTGTTCAGGCATGTGTTTGGCTTCCTGATGGAGAGTGGATGTGGATCAGGGTGGGGTCAGGGTTCACAATGACATGTTTTTTTCTGGGTGCTGGAAATGGAGAAGAGGCCATGGGAGAGTGCTGAACATAGGGGTGAATAGAAGTTCCACCAAGGCACTTAAACCTGTCTCTATACAGCAGCCAACAAAAGAGAAACATCGTCTTGCGCATCAGAGACGATAGCATATCCAATGAGAGATGCTGCTTTATAGAAACTTTGTATGAGATGACACTTTTTAAAATGTTGAACAGACAAAGAGCCTCCATTTGTCTGTATGAAAGAACTGTGACATACTGTAAAATAACCACAGAACAGTTGGCTTTCAACGGTGAACTCTCAGAAAACTTCAGAAACTTTCATTTATAATATCAGACAAATACTGCTCAAAGAATTCGATCACTGATATTTCTTTTTTGTTAGGTTGGTTTTACTCTGAAAGGTCTATTTATGGACGAGTCAAAAGCAAAGACAGCTTGAAAGGAAGTGCAAAAAAAACACAAAGTGTGTTATAAATGAAATGCCAAAAAATTTAAATGTTATCCCGTCTAATAGTCAGGGAAAAAAAAATGCATTTTCATATTTCATTGTTAACCTGAAGCCTATTGGAAATGATTCATACTTTAAAATATGTCAATCCTTTGTACATTTATTAATTTATTTAAACGCAGACATGATTTCAAAATATTGCAGCTTAAAGGCTGGAGTTATTCTATATTTTTCTTATTGACAATAAATCCCATGAAAAGACCAAAACCAATAATGAATAGATCTACTAAGTATTGTGTGTGTTTCAAAGCCTGATATATCTTATTCCTCTGTGTCATAGAGCTCTATTGTTGTCCAAAAACTATTAAATGAGCCACACTGTTACACTGCTTGAGAATGTTCCTTCATTACCATGAACACACACACCGCAGTTTATTTTGACTCAATCCCACACACCCCATCCAGCTGCCAGAAATTCTCACTGGTGTAACGTGGCTGAGAGAGCTCAATGCATTTTAACATTTTAACTAAACATTTAAAACAGAAGCAAATGTAGAAGACATCACCATTTTACCAACACATGTCACATTTAAGAAAAAAAATACTGCAAATAAATAAAAAAACAAGCAAATTAAGAAACACCTTCAACAAGTTGACAATGGATGAGCAGAAGGCAGAGAAATGGGCTGCAAATACAGAAACGCAAGCAGATACAGAAATGTTGCTAGTTATACGTGACATAACATCTAACTGAGTCATGTCAGAAGTTTTCCACTACACTACAAACTGATGGCCGCGCCCTGATGTGTAATTTCTGTCGTGATGATAATCCATACACAATAATTCTAATTGGAGTATGCAGTGTGTTCACATGGGAAAAGTATAGACTATTAGTCAAAACAGCAGACTAAAAGACCCTGATTTTTGAGTGTGCTGTAGATATTAGGGATGTGCAGAAGGCCCAGTATTTGTATTTGTATCTGTATTTGTTGAGGCAGCAAAATTATTTGTATTCATATTTGTATTCGAATGAAAGTGGAGAGAGGCTTAAAGTCCTGTTTTTGTTTTTATTACACTTTTAATTTTAGAAAATTAAAGTGATACAATAAATGTTCATAAATAAACTACCTTATGAAGGAGGTCCCCACACTGGGTCTTGAACTGGAGTCTCCCAGATCATAGACGACTGCGCTGACTGCTGAGCTAAAAATTTACTCATCGTCTCATTGCAGACAGACCTCTAACTAACAAATATTTTTTAAAATATTTGTATGAAACAAATATTTGTAAAAAACCCATTATTTGTGCTTTGCCGAATAATGTATTTGTATTTGGGCACACCCCTAGTAGATATACACTATTCTCCCAGAATACAGTGCACAAAGGAAAAGGAGTTGCTGCTCACAGCTGGAAAAATTAAAACTCCAGGAATACTTTTGCAAACAAAAAATAACTTAAATCTTTGGTATATCCTTTCACTGTCTTTTTGTTAAGTTTAATTGGCTGGAGCATCTTACAGTTTGATGGATCAAATATTGTTTGTATTATATTGTTTTCTGTGGTATAAAAAGTCAGAGAGTATGTTGATTTCTTGTTTACTAAGTGCAACACAGCTTCTGTGTTTATTAAATTATTATTATTTATTAAATTAGCTAATGGTTATTTTAGCTTTAACATTTTGAACATTCCCCCTCGACAAATTACTTTAAGTAACTTGTTTTGGGTTGTGACTCAGTTCCATTTTGTTCTGTATGAGTTGCAGTGTTTCAATATGTGCTAGTTTTTTTTGTGCGAGTGCATTTCTTTATGGTGTGTATGTGCTAGGGGTGTGCCCGAAAACAAATACATTATTCGGCAAAGCACAAATTGTGGGTTTTATACAAATATTTGTTTCATACAAATATTTAAAAAAATATTTGTTGGGGGTGTTCCCCAGAGATAAAGCTGAGCTACTGACACATGCAAAGTGCCTCCAAAGGATTCTCCATAACCTGTTGTTCCCCTTCTCCTTTCAACGAAGTTAGGTTGTAAAAAATAGGCAATAACTTAAAAGTGCAAAGCAATAATCACCTTTGAAGTTCCTCCATACATGTTACACAGTGTGCTGTCTCTGTGTTATGGGTGTATAAATAGGTAGAGGTCTGTCTGCAATGAGGCGATGAGTAAACTTTTAGCTCAGTAATCAGCGCAGTTGTCTATGATCTGAGAGACTCCAGTTCAAGACCTGATGTGGGGACCTCCTTTGTAAGGTAGTTTATTCATGAACACTTATTGTAACGCTTTAATTTTCTAAAATTAAAAGTGTAATAAAAACAAAAACAGGACTTTTAAGCTTATTTCCAATTTTATTCGAATACAAATACAGATACAAATAATTTTGCTGCCTCAACAAATACAAATACAAATACTGGGCTTTCTGCACATCCCTAATATCTACAGCACACTCAAAAATCAGGGTCTTTTAGTCTGCTGTTTTGACTAATAGTCTATACTTTTCCCATGTGAACACACTGCATACTCCAAATAGAATTATTGTGTATGGATTATCATCACAACGGAAATTACACATCCGGGCGCGGCCATCAGTTTGTAGTGTAGTGGAAAACTTCTGACGTGACTCAGTTAGATGTTATGTTGCGTATAACTTGCAACATTTCTGTATCTACTTGCATTTCTGTATTTGCAGCCCATTTCTCTGCCTTCTGCTCATCTATTGTCAACTTGTTGAAGGTGCTCTGCACATCCCTAGTATGTGCTAAGTGCAAATGTTAAATTGCTGAATGAGTTCAAGTTGTTTGTGTTTTATTTGCAGTGTTTCATTTTAGTAAATGTGTCATATGTGTATTGTCTATTTGTTTGTGTCGTTTGTGCATCGATCTGTTGCTGAAAATAGTTGTAGTTTAAACCCCTGTTGGAGTAAAGTTCACTAAAAACTACAGAGCCCAGCTGAGAGACAGACTGTAGTTTTTTGGTCTTTTCAAGAGATTTATTGACAATAACGGAAATACAGAATAACGCCAGACTTCTCCTTTAATTGGTTTTGTATAAAAAAAATGCAACAACATTGAGGAAAAAATGCTGGAAACAAATGTGGTAATATGAGCTGAACAAGTTGTTTCACACTATACAGTTTGTGTTTCTGCATTTATAATTCAGAGGGGTAAAGATGTAGTTTAAAATTGCTTCTTAGAGACCTTACTGGATGTAGAAAATATTGAACTACCATTCATTTGACTGTATGCCAACAACTCCTTGCACGTGTAAGCCTTTATTATTGTGTGTGAGTGTGTGCTGGCGTCCGGCCTGGGCCCAGAATGGACACTTTGGGTGAGCGGGCAGGATGAAAGGAGCCCCCCAGCTGGTGAGGCTGTACAGCTATGTAGTGGTTACTGTGGGGGGAACACTCAGCCCTCCTCATCAGCTAGCTGCAGGACGGCCCACATCAACGAGCACAAGTCCAGCATCTCGTGGCATTACTTCAGCCAGCTTAAGCCATCTTAAGACACCAAATTGCACTGTAGCCGGACAATGATCCGGGGTTATTTGTCTCAGCGGCTGTTGTTTGGTTCCTTTAACTTAGTTCACCGTCAGTGTGGGGTGAGTGGAGTCAGGAAATCGCGGGGGTATTTAACAAGGCTTGTGTAATTGATTGTGGCAGATCCTGCCAGCAAACAGCAGGTCCACAGCCCCTTTCACTGAGCCCAGCAGAGGGCCTGCATTGATGTGGATAAGGGAATTATCTCTACTCTGGTGACTCGGACTGGAGGACACTGGAAATTCAATTAAACCAATCTATGTTCTCAATATCCAGAACCTGTGTCCTGACTGTAAGGCTGGATTTTGACGTCTACAGCGGTCTGACTGGGTCAAAGGTGGCTAAAAGGTGCTGCACCAAGAATGGAGGAAGAACTTTAGTTTTGTTAAGAGTTAATGTGTTATTGTGAGTCAGATGTAAAGCTGCACTTCATTAGAACATGTTATCACATGTTCTGCACTTCAGTAGTAGTGACCTACAGGCCAGCGCTGTGACTCACTGTGTGGGTGGATAGTGTGGTTACTTGATATACAATTTACACAGTTAAAGCATCTATTGTCTCATGTGGGAGATTTGTAAAGCATTAACAGTTCGGTGCAGCGCTGAGACCAAGTTAACCACGAGACAATCAGGTGGAGCTGGCCGCTTTGTGCAGCGATGGAGAACAGTGCAGATGGTCATAACTGTTAGAGACTGCCGTGGTTTCACATTCAGAGGGTAGTCAGCCGAGAAAGAAGAACACATGATCAAACTGACAATAAGAATATCAACACAATATGATGAAAAAAATTACAATTTATGTTAGAAATAATAAAGATTTATTTGAATACTGTGATGAAGAATGAGATGGGTTTTTATAGGGTGCTTCAACAGGGCGCCACTACAAAGGAAAATTCCGGTTTATTTCAACCTGATGTGTGATGTATGTCCCATAAATGTGGCCATTGTGGCTCTATGCGACATGCTAATTTTTCTCACTCCAGCTCCGTTATAGAGATTCCAGCGATTCACAAAAAGACGTTTATTAAACAAAACAACGATAACAGGGGCAAGCTGCTGAGAATCCTGCACCTTTCCAAAAAACCCCATGATTTTTACATGAATCACTTCAAAAGTTTGTTTCTGAGTCTGATTGAAAGTAAACACAGAAACTAGCTGCCTAGCTAACTGAATAGAGAACTACATCCGGGGCAGTTTGCATGTTGGTTTGTTTTACATCTGAGGCTGAGGATAGCTCAGCGTCTGTTCCTGTTAGAGAAGTAGGTAAGTTGCAAGGATAAAATGACAAGATACACACTGTGTAGTTTAATGGACTATACCGATGGACGACAGAGACTGACATACTGTAAGTCGTCACACACGTTATGTGTTGAAATCACATTTTTCTAACTGTGTGGAGCTGAACGTTTGGTCCAGCTGGCCCCGCTCTTTTCCTCCAGTTGATTGTGTGGAGGTGAAACAGTCTCCAGGATGACGATGCTGATACACCCTGTAATCCATTTGAAGCCTGGCAGCAACAGGTCCCACTCTGCAGGAAAAGTTTTCCTCTCCACTGGTCAGGAGAGGAGAGCAGTGACCACAGGAACACCAGCAGTTTGTCTGAGCTAACCGTCAATGTACATTGTCTTTCCTGACGGTCCTGTTGCCTTTCTGCCTCCATTCTTTATGTTTCCTCATCTATATGTTTTATCTCCTCTCTGGGTACTCTGGCTCAAATAAATACGGACGCCAGTCAAAGTGAAATGACTCATGATCATCCTCATAATAGTCCCGGGATAATCCCTCACTGCACTTAGTTTCTTTAGTTTTCTTACAGTCTAATCGCAGTGAAAGTCAGCCTCATACATGTAAACAAACCAGCATGTGCGGATGAATATGTGGGTGGTTCGGTTAGCCGGCAAGCTGTCTGGATGTAGTTCCTATGCAGTCAGTCATAATGGCTGCTACAGGCAGCTAGTTTCTGTGTTTACTTTCATTCAGACTCAGACACAAACTTTTGAAGCGATTCATGTAAAAATTTTTGGCAAGATGTTGGAGTATCCGCAGTTTGGCCCGATGTTCGGCGTTGTGTGCGACAAATGTCTTTTGTAAATTGCCAGAATCTCTATAACAGAGCTGAAAATTAGCGTGACACATAGAGCCACAATGACCACATTTATGGGACATACATCAGGTTCAAATAAACCAAAATAGAAGTAGTGAGAGAAAAACTGCAACTTTAAGGTCATTTTTTTTTTTACTTAGAAAGACAGGATGAATTAGCTTCAGCTCAGAGGACATATTTGCTCTGTGTGTCACCTCTCAAAGCTCTCTTACTTCCTTTCACATTTTCACAAGTTGAAAATATATCCTTTTTTAATTCTATATCTGAATACAATGTTTGACTCTACTGAACTATCCAAACAAGATAGCTTTAGTGTGATTGCTGTGCAACAATAACGCAGCATATTGTTGCTACCATGACAAAAAAAGAGAAAAAAAAATCTCATTTCAGCAAACTCCTTGTAATAGAAATTTTTCATATACTGACACATTTTTTCTTATTGCTACATGACAAATTATTCCATTTCAATCAGAAACTTCTTGTTATAAGAACATATCAGTTTTTCTTGATACATCACAAAATTGTTTTGTTATCATACAAAACCAACATATCTCTTTAAAACAAGAAACATTTTTCATTATAACACACCATGACACAAATAACTTTGGATGTAGTGATAACAAGGAAATTAACGTTAGTCATTATAGCATGTAATAACATGAAAAATGATCCCATTAAAATGATTATAATTACTTTTTTGGCATGATGGCAGGAGTGTGCTGCCATATTTTTTTCTTGCTCACCTGCTCAAAAAACATTTATGCTACAAATACCATTTATACTGTGTATCCATATGTGTGTAATTGTATGTAGTTTCATGTGTTTTCACAAAATTGGCATATTAAATGAGATAGCCCTGAAAAACTACATTTTTTTTAACATTTACTAAATTACTAAATTTGCATCTTCCTCCAAAGTTTAATGCTAACAAACCTATTATGTCAAATCATGCATACCACTTTGCATTAACTTTTTAAATTGATACATGTCTGAATAATTAAAGGCCCTGAAAACACATCAGTTTCTCACCATGAGGGAGAGGGTCCACATGAACACAAAAGCATTCATGTCACTGTTGCCACTGTCATGGGCCAGGCTTGGTTACCTCTTTGACCAATCAGAATTAAGCAACATTTGAATCAAAATCTAATGACAGTTGTTGGGTTGTTTGCTTGAGTCAGCCCAATTTTCAGTCTTCAAACCACACCCACACAGTAGCTGCAATTTTAACTGTTAACTTCCTGATAAATAATACCTAACAAGTTTTTTCTCTCAAAAATTTAACTCTGTTGCTTTTGTTCAATGTTATTTTGAAACAATCATAAGTTTAAATGAACAATTCCATAGACATCAATTGTATTCATATCTCAGCCACTGTATGCAGTACAAACTCCATTCATATTTCAAAATGCTCAGTGTTCTACACTACATGAGCTCATTATGATTATATATACAGTTTATGAGCTATTTTGATATATATATATTGCATTAAAGTCTATGGAGGCCCATTCAGTCATATTGTATTTATAACTCAGAATCTGTGAACAGCAAAAACTACATTCATATTTCAAAATGCTCAGTATTATAAACTGATCAACTGTACATTCATTTGACATATTATGATATATGTACAGTTTCTGAGTTATTAGTGCAAAGTCTATGGGGGCCTGTACATACAGCAAAATGCCATTCATATATTGAAAGTTAATGACTTATATAATACAGTCAACTCTATGGAGGTCCATTCAGACTTACTGAATTTATACAGTAACTCAGAACCTGTTCACAGTCCATTCAAATTTATGTATGAAGTTTAACATATGAAGTGTTTAAATGCCACCATTCACTACCATTGCTGTAAAATTAGAGTTTTCATATGATTATAAAGTCATCCAAAAAACATATCACATGCATTTTCATCAGGAAATGCTTGTCTAGTTTAAATTGTCTGCTTTGCAAACATATTGTATAAACACACACACACACACACACATAGTAGAAGTGCAATATTGTACAGAGGAAGTATCACATGTCCGGGTGATGAATGTCACCCCAGAGGTGTCTGGCAGAGGTGTATTTGATAATATCTAATTGACGTATAGAGTGCATGTCTCCACAACTGCAGGGCGATAACCCAATAATGTTTGACTGGCAGCCCCCTCTGCTCCTGTGTGTTGTGTTACACTCTGTCAAGTACTAACTGCATATTAATTCTTATGTTTCATCTTTCAGATCGAATCATTTCACAGAACCTGTCCTGCCTACATACCCGCTGCCAGTAAATGGATAATAGGCAGATAATGGTAAAGTAAAAGAATATATTGGTTATTAAATGAATGAAGACTGGGCTTTTACATTTGTCTGAGGCAGCTGCTTTGGAGGCAGAAATAATCTCTCTGGTTGAGTAAAACCTTAATGGGTGGAACCAAAGAGCAACACCCTGTCTCCCAATGTTTACTATGTACCAACCTGTACATTTACAAAGGATTAGGACATTCATATGTTTTCTCATTAGGTTGTTTCTGTACTCTAGCACGCTGGGTGTAGAATGAAACACTGACTATGAGGTTAAAGAGATCTGTTCTGAGCCATGCCACTGTAGCATCACTTTGGTCCAGACTGAAAAACATTAATTTCAGTGATGGGACACTCTGGTCTCCTGCATGACAGTCAGACATGCTGCACAACCATCCAACCTCCACATGCTTACAGTCCACCTCGCTAAACAAAGGGCACACAGATTCACAGATTGTTGGTACTAAATACTGATAAATCGTAATGCCATTCCTAGCATAATGGACTGAATAATCTCTGACTTTGTTGTTTTCCTCTAGCGCCACCATGAGGTTGCCATCTGAGGTTTTTAGTGAAATGTCTTGACAATAACTGGATGGTTAGCTATGAAATTTAGTATGACATTTATCCCATTCAGTGTTGTGTCATTCTGATACAGGCGTCCTCTTTCCTCGCTCTATTCAGTATGTTTCACGTTACTCAACTATAATTTTTGTTTTTCCAATTTGAAATATTGTCCAACCAATTAGATCATTTTTGCCCAAAGCAACATTTTGCCCCAAGACATATTTGTAGAAATAAAATACTAATCAGGTTTAAGAAATATACCAGATCCATCTGATGTAGATAGGAAATAAAGTAGAAATGGAAATGTTGATATATAGTGTGCACATGGGGGAGAAAGAGCTTTGGTTTTTGTGGAGAGTGGTTTCTACACAATGGTGAGTGGAGAGAGATAGGACTGAAAAAATAAATGTTTGGTTTAAGAGATCAGGAGTGATCATAATGCAGCGAGGAGATCACACCAGGGCACAATTCACCACAAACAGTCCAGTATAAGACCCAATAAAATACTGAACTCCTTTCTAACATACTGCACTGGCTGAGAAAACACACACACACACACACACACACACACACACACGCATAGCACTAACCACCATCCCCCCTCACGTTTGTGGGTAATGGATTTTTATCAGGGCAACAGTATCAGGGCTGATTTTGACGAGTCCCTAGGCTGCTCTACAATTCCTTTTGAAATCCCTTTCTTTAGTAGTCTTGTTCAAGTAGCCTGAGGCCATGGCCCTCCGAGATCACAATGTTATTAATATAAACATGTCAAACCGCATGCTGAAATTCAAAACAGAGGTGCCAAAATGTCAAGGTGTCAAACTCCTGAAATATAAATTATGCTTTAATATTCCTAAGCACTACACAAAATATGCTTCAGCGCATAAAAAGCATGATGTGCACAAGTGTTTAATATTTCAGTGTAATGTCACCATTTGCAGCAGCAGAGGGGATTCGCTGACGGCCGCGGCCCTGGCTGTGATGTGAAATGTTCGAAAACCCAACAGGATTAATGAGTGGACTTGGTATGCCACCCTGCCCATCCCCCCACCCCGCTTAACATGTAATCCCCCAATAGAAAACTCAAGGACATCTGGTGAGAGAACAAAACTGTACCTAATTATCATCTAATATTCCCCATTTCTTTATTTTCTGGTGTATACGCTCGCTGCTGTTTGGAGATTAGATTATGTGATTTAATATGACAGGCGACTGAATCTATTTAGGAAATGAAGCCCTCTCTTGAAAAAGCAAATGCATTCCGCTACAGTTATGAATAGTTTATTTTACTGGTCTGGCCCTTTTTTCCCAAGTTATACTATGAGATATGGCTGGTCAATAAACCATAAATTTACCAAACCTGACAATATGAATATCATGTACTATCTAAATAACAAACTGCTGATCAGTGTTGGGGGTAACGTGTCATGAAAGTTATGAGATTACTTTTTTTGTTGTAACGAGTAATGTAACACGTTACAGTATACATTATCATATACATTATCAATGTTTGTAACAATGTTTTAAAAATGGAAATAGAGCTGTTTTCCATTTAATTTTGTCCTCAAAGTAGAATTTTGTGTTGTTTCCTTATTATGGATTTTCATATAGTGAGTCAAACACGAAAAATCCAGTTTCCATTACTACAAAATACAAAATTGGGGCGATGATGGTGAATTATCTTTGTAATCAAAAGTTTATGCCTAATATCCTCGCCATGAAATTTGCCCTTCGATGCCTTCAATGCTATGTATGAGCATTTACTTTCCACTGTCAAGATGACCAACGGCTTGATTCTGTCGTGTTCTGGCTGCGACACCGGAGCTGATCATGGCCACTCTAGTCAATGCTTGTGATTCCACCAGAAGTGGCCAAGAAGCGTCTCTCCTCTCTGTTCTGCTAAAAATATGTCTCTAGTCTATTTTTGACGGAAACTGCATCAAGCTTCACAGAGCAGATGAGCTGGCAGGAAGTCAAACACAGGAACAGCATAGAGCATCCAGTCAGTTTAGTAAAACACACTGTGCAGACTCCTGAGTGTATATCACATCACTACCACTACCATTTGACTACATAGCCTACCTACCCATGGTAGAAGCACAAAAATCAAGGAAAAATTACCAAATCAACGGGAAGTCAACGTCGGACAGGCAAAGTAACCTTTTGTCTGTTTGATGTTACACAGATCTTGTGTGATCTTGCACATCCAGCTGCCGGGTACAGGCAGCTGGATGTTCACCTTCTGAAACGCTCCCGCTGGGGTATGATGCTGTGCAGAGGACGGAACAAAACCATGTCGCAGCCAGAACATGATACAACCGTGCCTGGTGGCGTAAAGGTGACTACAGACTGCAATAGAAACGACTGACAGCACTCAGTGGCTTTGGCGTTTCAGTGCACACTCTGGATGCACCTGACAGGCGAGATCCAAGCATTTTTCTCTGCTCCGTTTTCCTGTAGACTAGCTATTGTATTGTCAACATGGCTGTACATCGCTTGGCCTATTCATAATTTTGTCCAATAGTTATGAAAAAACTAGGATACATCCAATTACAACCAATTTACCTATTCTATGGTCAGGGATTGATATTTTGAATGGTTGGACCTTTCTGTTTTAGCAGATATGTCTGATGAGATTTAATTAACTGATCATAGGGCGATCAGGCTATTGTAGGCAACTATTGGCTGTGGATAGATCTGTAGCCATGTGACGACATTTATTATATTCAGTCAACATTTCCAAAACCATAGTCTATGTTCTGTTAATATGTAGGTTAGCCTACAAGGTTTTACTTTATTGCGACTGGGAAATTTTCCTGAACTGTCAATGTTGTAGCTGTTGTTAATAATGTTGAAGGGTTAGGGTTAATGTTAACCTAGATAGGGGGTTCCTTATCAAGGAAAATCAAACTTGCAAATGAAAAAACTGAATTTTGAGCCTTTTTCTAAAAATTCTATTTCGTGTCTGAAAATGCTTTGGTATTCTTTTTTTTTCTAATTGAGCGGCAAAACCAGTTTTTTTTTTTTAAAAAAAAAAGCAAAAAAGTAATGTTACCAACACTACTACTGATCCCCGTCATTCAGTGCGTGCTTGTGTCAGAGGTCTCCAACTTCAAACTAAGTGTTGTCTAATACTCATATTCCATATCGTGTGTAGGAAAATGAAATCATGCAATTACATTACAACTACATTATGGAGTATTATAAACTATTTCATTTTTGCTTGTCTGGCATTTTGACAGTACTTGGCCTCATATTGTTTTGTTAGGTTATACTTAGAAACAAAATTCTTTTCGACTTTTTGGATTTGTCTTTACATGTGCATTGAAATATTGGCCTGATTTGTGGTACAACATTAGACTATTTACCTAATATTTCCTCAGTAGTAGTTGATTCTGTTGTTCTTTATTAGTAGAGTTATGATCATTTGTATAGTTTGTTTTTCTTCCTCCAGTTTGTATATGAGACTTGTTAGTTATTGTCTGACGTGCCTCCCCCTCTCCCATATTCAAACTTGTTAAAAAAAAACAACTAATTTTGAATTACCCATTACCAAAAATCTTAATTTGATTTTTCAATTTCCTTTTCATTTGTATGAAGGCTGTCTTCACATTACTGTAGAAAACAAGTTTTGTGCATGCAGCTCTTCCGTTATTGTGTATGTGGTTTGTTATGACAGTACCGTGCTGATGTATGCGGTATGGAGACACATGGTGACGAAACATTGAGATGTGTTTGTTTCTTTTACTGGAGCTGCATTGACCTTTGTGAGAGCACCCAATGGTTGAATAATACTGCTTGTGTTGTGCTTAAAAATGGAAGACATATTTAAAAGTGCAATAAATGACAATGAGCCTCACTGGATGTCAGCAAACAACTATTTGCTATGTAAAGATATAGTGGAGTAATGGCAACCTGAGCAGTGAATGAAGTCACACTCCCTCTGTGTGTGTTGTTATCCGAGCTTCTATGTTCATTGTTTTGGTAGCCGGTCCGGCCTATAGTGCATGTGAGTCCCTCCATGTCCTCCATGTCCGTTTCCAAGATGGCAGATACATCACTAACTTTCTCAAATTACAGCTAAACAGTATGCTAAAATATGATCATGAAAACATTTGAGGTGAGAAACAGACAATGCACTAACAGAATCTTGATCCATATTTGATCAGCACTGCCTAGTTGGACAGTTTGATCTGAGTTTCATGAGCTGTCAGTGCTCTTTATTTATTTATTTAGTAATAAATAATGTTTTCAGTTTGGTTGGTAGACCAAACTGAAAACTACATTTGTTGTGTGAAATATCAGCCTTCAGCTTTAACTGCGAGTGTAGTGATTCTACTACTATTAAAAGTGTTAACATTGCGGCCTGTAGGTTTTCAATCATTTTGCCTCATAGTCAGAACAGATAATTATTGGTTATAAAACTTGCATATAGTTAGCATTTACTATTTTCAATTGATGAGTTGCACGGTCTCCTCCACTCTCAACAAGAATACTATGGCAAGCAGAAGTGGCAGCAGAAGATGCTAGCTCTCTGCTGTCACACCTGGGTTCTCATAGGGAGACACTTGAATACTTGCCAGACGCTATTTTTCTTGCCCTGTTGGACCTTTAAACAATTTTGCTACATTCTGAGGTCTCAGCAATGACTTTAATGAGTACAGTGTTCTCATTACTAGTTGAAGTTGGAATAAAACCTTTAATACGAGCTGCTCTGGAGGGATAGCTCTGGGAGCACAGACATATTAAAAAATATATTGTTTAATTTAACGTTACTGAGGTAAATGAGACAACTAATCCTATTACAAATTTTTTTGGCCCTCCTATGCAACATTGCCACTCTTTAATTGCCTTTTCTGTCAATGCAAGCAAGTTCATATAATGAGAAGTGTCCAAACCCTAAGCTGTTGTCCTATTCAACATGAACAGGGCTGCTAATGAGCTTTGCTGTCTTAATTACGCTCTTCTTTTCTCCTGACATCTGTCCATCATATGCACATGAACACCTAATTGCTTTAATGACCTCTGAGGATGATAAGAGAGCCTTGTTACCAGGTCAATATTTACACTACATCTCTGTTTTCTAAGGCTGGTAGCTGTGAGGTGGCATCTGCTGCACCAGTTAACAACCAGTTAAACGCCTCCACTGCACACGTCCTACCTGGGAAAGGATCCTGTCACTTTCAATGACCATTAATGTCTGACGTGAAGGCATCTCACATCTGTGACAGGAAAGGGTGGGAACCATCCGGAAAAGGCAAAGTTACCTGATATGTTTTGTCACCTCTTCCGGTTGCCTGAGCAGGCATTTGTGTTGGTGCGTTAGCTCCGGGGCCTTGGAGTGTCGGACTGCATCTGCTGTGGCTGCTCTCCGCCTGCCAGCTCCTCTTCATGACATCTGAAACTAGCCAGACCAGCGCTGGTTTACACATGAAATGCTCAGGCCACTCAGCCCTGTGAGAGCAAACTGTCAGTCAGCCAGCGTAGGACCTTGAAGCACTGACCTGCTTGCTGAACTGAGCTGCTCTGCACACCTCTCCTGCACTGGGAGTGGGAGTAAGAGTATATGATATACAGTCTTTTATCCCTTCTCTCAATCTTTGGGAATGCTGTTTTATTTCTCCTCCCTGAGTGTCTTGGGGAAGTAAAAAAGAAGGAGGCAAAGCTGCAAGAGTTCATACTGCAGTTGTTTGACTTCATTTTTAGACCCAATTTGCCTTGTTTGTATAATTGTAATGAGTCAGTCGGTTGATCCATATTTAAAAAACAAAACAAAAAACCTCTCACTTAGGTCTGTCCATGCAGATAGGTTTGGTTTTATTTGTCAAAGTTTTGAGATATCTGCCTCTCAGATTTCTGCCTCCAACCCAATACAATAGAGGTGAATGGAATTTCTTTTGTGGTGCTCACAGCATGACAAACTTCTACACAACATCTCTTTCTTGAAACAGTGTCAGTGTTAATCCACAGAAATCACTGCAAACATTTTCCATTGTAATTTCTGTCCACCAAAGAAATAATCCTTATGAAAAACTGGTCACATCAAAGCTATGGTGGTGTAGTGGTATCTGTATGGATACCCCTATAGGAAAATATGTAAATATGTTTTATTTGTGCATGTTTGTGTTATTTGGGTTAACTAATCCCTTAAAGGTGCAGTGTGTAGAAGTGTGTGTTTTTATTAGTGTATAATCCCATGAAAATAAGAATTGTTGTGTTTTTGTTATCTCATAATGGGCCCATTATATGTACATGGAGAGCAGGTCCTCTTCCATGGAGGCCGCCATGTTGCACCGCCATGTTTCTATAGTAGCCCAGAATGGACAAACCAAACACTGGTTCTAGAAAGGGCCTTTCTTTCACATTTTTTGCAATCACTGTAGGTCCTCTACATGTTTGGAAGGGGGGGCATCACTAGATGCCACTAAATCTTATACGCTGGTCCTTTAAGTGAAGGCAGGTTCCTGAAGAGTTGTTTTGTTAACATAGAAGTTAGATATGAGACTGAAATGAAATCATTAATCTTCAGATTTCTAAAAATGACAAAAAACTGATTTGGAACATGTGCATTATACTACTTTTCTAAATGGTTTGAAACACTGCTGTTCAACAAGTCCAGTGCTACAAGTGTGACATTTGTCATTCTTTGGTGAAGATTTGCATCGATACGTTGACTTTATGTTAACTTTAGGAGACTTAAAGGAATACCTCAACATTTGGGAAGGAGGCTTAGTTACTTTCTTTCCAAGAGTTGGATTCAAAAATTGACATCAATCTCATATCTGTGTGTTACGTACAGAGCTGGAGTCAGGACATGGTTCATCTAGTTTAGCATAAAGTCTGGAGGTAGAGGGACAGCTAGCCTGCCTCTGTACCAAGTTCAGAAATACAGCCACTCAATCACTAATTAACACATTATATTCCAAACACACTCAGAAAAGTAAAGTCAACAATTTGTTGTTTTAGGGGGAGTTACAAGCTTAAAATTATTTATATATTTATAGCAAAAGCTGGGTGCGGTGAGTCTGAAGTAACTTGTACTAAAACGTGAGTTCACCGACTGCACGACTCAACAAATTGACAACAAATTGTCATTTTTACATTTCTGTTTGTGTACAGCCATGTACCCCTACTTCTAGTTTTTATGCAAAGCTAGGCTAACCATGTTCTGACACCAGCTCCGTACACAGACATAAGCAGGGTCAGACCGGGAATAAAATTCAGCCCCTGGCAATTTTCGTCCGGACTCGCCCCATATTTCTCCAACATACACACTTATGAGTTGCATAAAGCAATATGAGGCTATTTATAACATAGCTAAGCAATAGATATCAAGTTGGCGCCCGATCAACAGGTGTACTTACAGGGTTTCATAAAATAATGATAATAATAATAAATAAATAGCCAAGAAATAGCCTAGAGGAAAAGTTGGCACCCCAAGAGGTGCACTTGACAATTGTCAATTGATATGGACAATCCAATTCTCAGTGCACTTAATCCGTAACTTTACAAATAAAACAAATATGATATAATCGTCATGAATGTAGTCTATGACAAAATACAATGTTGTCATCATGAAACAAAATTGCCAAAACTTAATTTGCACACTGAACAAAAGCTTTCTTATGATGATCTGGAAATGTGAGAGCTATTTAAAGCCAATCATCTGACATTGTGTTCGCAACTTATCTGATGCAATTCACACAGCAGGCTCAACGTTCACTGCCACTGTCAGGCTGTGACAAGCAGCAGGCCTGCATCCTACTGGAGTGGACCCAGAGTGACTAATCAGTGGACATCATTTGAAAAAGCAGCATAGTACAGTCGCCTTAAGCAGCGAATCGAATAAAATAGCATATCCTACCCTCAATGTCCAAAGCCATATGAATGTATTTTTCTGTGTGAACGCTTCAAGATGTAGTGCTCCTTAATCTATTCTTGAAAAATTTTAAAGCTGAAAAGCTGTGCTTGCATGCCACTTGTGTAATGGAGAGGGTCAGGTCTGGAGCTCCGCTGTTAACACTGTCACTACATGAGCTAATGTTAGCATGTTAGTTGTCATGCACCCTTCACTTGTCCTGGACAGTGGCCTCCTCTTCTTTCTCCTTTGGAATCAGCCTGCTCATCTGTCCAGACTCTTTCCTCCTCCTCTTCATTTGACGGTGGACTGTTAATGTTATCACTGCAGCTAGGTATGCTAACACTAACAGAATTTTGAGTGGCAGTGGCATTGATATTTTGAATAAATGTGTAACTTAATACATTTTGCAGCATCAGCCACAAGATTTTGTTTCTTCTTCTCTCAGGCCTTTTTCTGCTCCACCTTTTTGCTTTTTGGGACTTTTATCCATGTGTAGAGGCTAGTGTTATTTTTGATTCCAACTCCACTCCTTCTGTCTGGATTTGATTATTTCCTGCTTGACCTCTGACATTACATGGATGGACACATCCACTTGTGTGTCTACCGTGTAACCACCAATCAGATGGGCTGTTCCAACATGAAGTGGGCTGTGGCTGACAGGTTGAATTTTTTCCCCCACCTTGCTGGTGACCCTACTAATCTTGCCAGATTGCCAGTCCAAGCCTGGACATGAGTCTTCTCTTCTCATCTGACATCTCAACAAGAATTTGAGAATCATATTCAAAATTAGGTAATTTTAAAAATATTTATATAAAAATGAAATTCAGTTTTAAATGTCAGTTTACACAGATATCTCTGTGTAATTTCCTCTCAGTAATGTGAATTTTTTGTTTCAAAATCTTTTACTGATGTGACACAAGAAGGAGACAGTCTCTGTTTTTGTGTTTCTTCTGAAATCAAGTTGTTGGTGAGGATTGTGTGTGTGTGTGAGTGTGTGTGTGTGTGTGTGTGCGTGTGTGTGCGCTCACGTATATGTCTAGATAGGTAGCTGTCTTGGTCTGCCACTGAGTCCTGGTGGTGAAACACAGCCAGATGCAGCAGATCACCTCAAACCACTGAAGCTCACATTCCTCCTGAGTCCTGACATACTTATCTCCAACACATACCACTCTGTCAGGGGTCAGCTGCTGGCAGAGAGACAGAGAGAAAGACAGAGGGGGGGGGGGGGGAAAGGTTGGAGCGGGCGGGGGGGGGGGTGTTTGAGGGGAGTAGGTGCATTGCGTCCCTTCATACCCCTGTGCCCCTCGCTCTACCTGGAGGGGACGGAGGAGAGCTTGGAGAAAGAGTGAAGAGACCTCCAACAGAAGGAGGGGTGAGTACAGTTTCTGAGATGAACCCCTAATTATACGTGTGTGTTGGGAGGGGGGGTGGAGGGGTGGGGTGGGGTGGGGGGTGGGTGGGTACTCAGATCTGGCCTGCAAGGGGAATGGCAAGGTCTATAATCCAGTTAGAGGTAAAAGGGGGGACGGCGGTCGGGTGGGTGTTTAGCCCCCAGCCCAACAGCAGGCCGGCTCACAGGTCATTGAACCCCCTCCTCCCTCCTCAGCCACAACCCCTCCACCCCAGCCTACCTCCACCCACCACTCCCCCTCAGCCGCCCCACCTCCACCTCCTCCTCAGCCTCCCGTCGGGGAAGATTACCAAGGAGAGAATATCTGAGGTCACCAGATAAACAACAGCCTGAGAGAGATACAACGTTCATCTTTTTTTCCTCTCTTTCATTATTTTTACATCTTCTATGGTAAAGGACTGATGAGAAGTGTTTGATCCTGCGGAGTTAAGTCCATTGCATGGACACTTGGAGCTTGGCTAAGCTTTTTGGAGACATATCTACAGGGGGCCACGCTGTTGATAGTGAGGATGTGGCGGAATCTAGAAATGTGGGGGTGGAGGGGGGGGGGGGGGGGGGGGGGGGGGGATGCAAACAGATGCATACTCTACCAAGGCTCACTCCTCCCATCTTGTTTAAGGCTTACAAAATTGTTGTGAAATTGTGGGGAGATTTTCAAAATTATCCCCAAATGCACAGATGTACTTCAAAAGTGACATCAAAATACTTAGACTTAACACATATATCTTTCAAAGTTGGTAATATTTGATATAAGTGCCTTTAGCATTCATGTAAACAACACAGATGTGACCAAAGCAGCGTGATGCTGGTCTTTGATCCCAGCGTCTCTGCTTTGATCTGGCTCACAGAGTAAAACATGTATTTTCCGAGGGGGAATACAGACAGGCACCGCAGTGAAATGGCCCTGGCAGCATTAGCCAAACATCGGCTTAGGCTGCGGGTGCAAACCGCCAACACACAGCCCGACAAATTAACTAAACATACTTACCAGTCTCACATGTTTAGGGCAGCATGCCCCATGAGCCTTGAAAAATTGTGAGCCGCTGCTCTTCTAATAATGCATTTACAGAAAGCCCCCCCTGCACCACATTTGGAGATTAATGTAGGAAGGTTGACACGGGTTATGCTGATAGCCTATTTGTACAAGTAGAGACCGGAAAGAGCTTACAGAAAATGAGAGCCACTGAGCTAATACATCTGACCTCCAGGACACCTCCACCGACAAGCGCTGGATTTTCACCACCAGCGCGGTCGCAAATAATTTGCGCTAATTGGCTTTGAAGGCAATTACTGCGGAGAGAAGACACAGAGGAGGAATGCTGGGGAGAAAGTGGTGCAGGATGAAATGCATATTGATGGTTAGCATCAAAAGCAGGCCTCTTTGAAGTGCTGCGGTGGTGTCAGCGTGTGATAGGAGAGCTGATAGAAAAAACTGGACAGGAGACAGGTTCTTCTTAAGCACATGGCTGGCTGCTAGGAGAGGTCAACTACCCCACAGCAGTGTGTGTGTGTGTGAGATTATGCACGATTGCGTTAGTATCGAAGAGAGATTCTATGTACTTAAAGGTCTAAATAAGAGTAGGTCAAAGGATCAGTATAATTTCTGAACACTTCCGTTAAGAAAGTCTACCTCCGGTCCTCCAGTTTACAGTTTTTCCTGTTTTAAACAAACAACAGACAATGAATACATGTGGCCTTGTATAAGTAGATGACAGGAGAGATCTGAAACATCTGAGCTGTAAGAAAGAAAGAAGTTTGAAAGAAGTTCTCACATAGGAAAACTTTAAATCCGCCAAAACAGGATTGTGATTCCTCAATAACAGGATTAATGGGAAATGTGGTCATTTTGTGAAAATCTTCTACTAACAATACCACACTGGCCTGAAATAAGATGTGCTTAAGACCAGCTAAACCAAGCCCAGAGGAGTGACATGATATGTATATGAAGTTTAATTGAGAAATGACAAAATGACATCATTTTCCTCCCCAGATTTCAAAAGTTAAGATATTTAGAAATGTATCTAATATATGAAATAATCAATATTACTTTATAACAGGACGCAGTTATTTATGTCTGACTTTGTGGCCCTACCACATTTAAACTAAAGCAAGACTATGTAACTTTTGAAAGAAGAAATAACACATTCTTCCTCTTATAAATGAAAAGGTGAATTCATAAACTTGGTCTGGTAGGACCAGTAACTTATAGTGGTTAAACCTGCAGTGCAGAACTTTTACATATAGATGAATGTCCGTTACATTCAAGCCCTTACCAAACAAGCTCACACAATGCTGATTAAACCCATCACTGCCAAATAAATCTCTCTGTATTTCACAGTATTCAGAGTTTTTAAATCTCATGTCAGGGGCAACATTCCCGCACTGGCCATTTTGCTGTTAATCGTGCGGCTCTTCTAGACTTTCCAAATGTTATCGGACCGAATGTATCAAATTCTGATAATGAAACGAGTAATTTCAGGGGGTTTTATCCAATTTATCCACCGTTTTACAGCCACAACAGTAGGTTATGGCCCGTGGTGTACTGGCATGAGAGTGTGCTGCATGCCTGTGTCAGGCTGGCCAATTCAGACCAAATCAGGCGTTTTGGCGCAGTGCTGCAGGGTTGAATGGAGGTGTTTGGGTGTGTTTGTGCTCTACAATGTAACCACTGTGAAACAATCAGAAAATAACGTTATATTGATCTGATTCACTGGCTTTCTCGCTACTACCGCTCTCTCTCTTCATTCACTCTCCAGCTCACTCGACCATAGCTGCTCTCTCTCTTGTTCGCTGGTGCTCTCTCTCTGTCTATAGTCTTTTTAAAATGAGTCGGGAAGCTGACAGAAAACATTATTAAACATTATTAAAGAGGAACTCCACAGATTTTACACATTTAAGCGTGTTTTCAGGTGAAAAAGTAGTATAAAGCCTTTTGTGTCTCCAGAGGGAGCTGTGTGAAATCTGATAAATTGACATAAGTGATGTCACTTGAATCAGTGTTAGTTGGGACTCAATACTACAATGAAAAGTAAAAAAATCTGTGGGTGTGGAGTTAGAAAGAAGTGAGGTTAGCAGGCCTCTGTAGCTCGCTGCTCATCTCTGCAGGAGGCTAGCAGCTCCAGGCTACATTAGCTTCTACTAGCATAACATACCCAAATTGACTGAACTGTCTGCAGTGCATTGTAGGTAATGCAGTCAGCCTGTTTTCATAAGGAAGAATAATCTATGGAATAAAAAAGACAATATCTCTGGCTCCGACATAAGGTGTAAGTATAAGAAATGTTGAGTCTGACAACATTACAGGTGTGCCATGCTAAAGCAGTGGAGTAAGAAGGTTAATTTATGTTAGCATCTGATCTTCAGTTCATGATAATTCCTTGAGAGGGGACACAGTTAATTAAAGTTAGGACACAAATGTTGACTCAAAACTGTTCTCAAGTTCCACCAATGTTGCGGTAGCTTACATAAAACAACACTTTACCATGAACAGTATTTATCATTGCCATTGTGAGGGCCACGCTTTGCCTTTTACAAGTGTTGTGTTTATTTTATGTATGTATGAACTGATGTAATAGCGGCCATCGGCCCTCGGTGTCTGTCACTCTGACTCAGTGGCTAAGCTCTGCTGTAGCCAGTAATTTCTCTCCCCTCTTTCGCCCCTGGAGGGCAACAATAGGCTCATAAACCCAATGAGAGCAGGGCTGTGCAGTGAGAGAGAATGTGTGCTTGAAAAAGGAGAGATAAAGTGTGTATGTGCATGTGTTTCCATATGTGTGTCTGTGTGTGTGTCTGAGAGAGCCTGGTTTAGTCCTCTGGAGCTGTGTATGTGCCTTACCTCTGGGCAGAATATGGGTCTCAGCTTGACAGCCGACACTATAATTCCCCATCGTGACCCCTGATAGGCAGGGTCAGTACAATATCACCATCAAACTGGCCGCCATGGGCCAGCCTGGGGAGAGGTGGGGTTTGTTACCTGCTTCCCCTCGCAGACACAATGTGAATCCAATTACCCGCTTTGTCTCTGGCCAGAGTGCAATCCAAGATGCATGGTGGGGAAACCCTGGGTGAGGAAGAATAACATCGCTGTCATTCCAATTTCACAACCCAACCTAAACTGTTTTCTATCTTCAGTGTGAATAGGTGGAGAGGAGATTTTGATCAGGTTAGTCTTAACATTTTGGAGCAGTTTGTAATATACTTATTACTATGTCATATCCTTCTTGATTTCACAATGATACATTTTGTCAAGGACACGCCTTACTGGAAATGATGCTCTCCCCTCATTCTCCTCTGTAGTGAACTGCATGTCACCGCCCCAATATGAAGAGCCACCCTAAAGACTTTGGATTGGTTCTGCAATGCAGGTTTTTTTTTTTTTTTTTTTAACTCTCTAATTGTTTCCACCCAGTTTTAATGAAACATGGGAGATTGTATTTAGAGACTGACCTGTGAGTCTAGTTTGAAGTAACTTAGAAACAGTGTTGCCATGACATTGTTTGTCCACAAGAGAACACTAACAAGTTAATTTTTCAACTGTAAAATTTCCCGAATATTGAGCAATATATTGTCAGATTTTTTTAGATTCTCAAATATCAATATCGGTATCAGCCTCAAAATTCCAGTATCAGTTGGACTCTATTCAAAACTTGTCCATTGTTAACCTAAGTTCATATCTGTAATACTGCCATTACCTCATCATGTAGTGATGTAAGGATGCAAACAACCAAAGCTCTGGAGGAAAGCAGGATATGTGTGGTAGTCATGATGTGCACACAAACCCGTTATTAAAAGCAAGTATATCACAAGCCTTAAGGTTATGTTGAAGTCTGGTACTTATGCGGTTTGTACATAATCTAAATCTACATGTTGGGGGTACATGAAGTCCACAAGAAGTGATCAGCTGTGACAGCTTAGGCTGCTTTGTGTACAACTATTGTTTGTTGATAATGCAGATAATATGAACCAGGTTGAAGAAAGTCAAATCTTCTCTTTTTCTGTTTTATAATTCGAATATAAATAATATAAACATAACAGTTTGGAAGATATTATGAAACATGGCCTTTAAATAGTAAGTCTGGTGATATTCTATATTTTTCGTATTGTTCTTATTATCAACAAATTCCATGTATGAAACAAACCAACAATGAATTGATCTACTAACATGTAATGTGTGTGTATCCAAAGCCTGATATATCTTATTCCTCTGTGCTGTACCATTATTGTCCAAAAACTATTGAAAACACATCAATGAGCTTACTGTTGAACTCACACACTGTCATTTATTTTGACTCAATCACTGCTGCCACGTACTTACTAAAGCACCAAATGTGGATTAATCAGCATCTGAAAATAGTCCCCATTCAATGCACCATTTCCTCCTTTTTTTTAAGTAATATTTGGTTAAAACTACAGTGCCCAGCTGTTTTAAGAAAATAATTTACCTTTGTTAACTATGACACTGTGTGTGTGTGAGAGCTGTTTCTAAAGCTCTTCAGTATGAATGGCTGTATGAATGAATGCCACAGACAGGGTAGGGAAGGTGGAAAGCATTGAGAGTCAGACTAACACATCGTTGCTTTTGGCCTTTTTATTGTATTTCTTGAAAATAAGAGAAATACAGAATAACAATATAATCTTTTTCTACCTAGTGCTGCAGAAGGGCAAACAGACTGAATCATGTAATATACAATTACCCTGAAAACCTCAAATATGATTCTGCCTCTACACTCTTCTAAATACATAATACAGTTTATATTTCAGTTACTTTAAAAATCTGTTACTGACAATAATACGGGCGAAATGTTAAATGTAAGCTATTGAGTGTACAAACTGTCCGCCACTCATCATCGCAAAAAAAAAAAAAAAAAAAAAAGTGACTTCAGGTCCATTTATTGACTTATTTTTGTCTCACAACCAAACATGCTCTTGGAGGCGCATCTTTGACAAGTGCTCTGAACACACTGTGCCTTACAGCAAAGTAAATATCACAGGCTCATGTTTCTGCAGCCGCCTCTCTCCGACCCAACTTATTGATTTCCCCCCTTTTGAAAAATACATTTGAAAAAAGCCCTAAGCTATCTGACACCGCTGAGGGCCCTGACACACATTGCCTAGTCTCGGGGGCCCCGTGGGTATTTCATGGGACCCCAAGCAGCTCTGGCAAGAGGAGAGGTCAGGGGTCATTCTGTCAGGCCATGTCCTGCAGGTCCCCCTCCCCTGATACTGACGTCCAAATAAATCTCTAACCCCCCTTTCCCGACAATGCAACATGAAAGAGGGCACAGTCGTTACCGCCGGTTACCACAGCAGACAAGCACCACCTCTCTGTTTATATTTTACTCCTCCATCTCCTCTTCCTTCCTCCAGCTCTCGTCATTATCAGCCCATCTCTCCTCCGCCCAATTCACTCCTCTGATTCTCCGCTGTCTTTCCTTCCTGCGCCTGGAGAAATTGGCCTTGGACAGCCAGTCTGCTCTGACAGAAGAAATAAGAGTACAATGGTGCTCTGTGGCTTCCTGGGTCCCTCTATCTAATCGCAACACTTACAACAGCTCAAGGCTTTCCACTCACTCTCTGAATTTGTCAAAGTTGCGAAGTTGAGATTTTATCCACATCCCAGCATGTACCCATGTCTTTAATACTCGACCCAACTGAACCTGACTGGCAATGCCAACTTTAAAGCTTAATTTGGAAGCTGTTTATCTGCTATCTTTCATCCATTACTGACCTCTAGTTTGCCAGGCTAATGAAATGACTTGGCTACACTCTTGACATGTTTTCCTCTTTCCCATGGGTTTTTGTGTATTTACTTGTATTACATGACACACAAACACACCATCAGTTTAAGAAAGAACAAGATCTTATGCTGAATATTATGTTTTAAAAAACCAAACCAGAATCCAAATCAAGCCCAAAAATGCCCTGATCTGCTGGGTTTGGGTCGGGTAGCAGAATTGTATCTCAATTCATGTTTTTGCAATTGTCAATGGGAACTTTACCCCTGTGTTATGTGTGCGCTGCTAGTTTGTGGATGGGTTGACAATATAAGCCTACTTGACTAGCTGTAGAACAAAAACAACCAACTAGTTTATCCACTTTGTATGGATAAAGTTATCTGTCTGTTTAAGTATAATTATTTTTAATATTTTATACACAAAACCTCTACTCTCAGCAATACACTGAATCACACCCACACACTTTCACACTGGCACACTGAAACTTGTGAAATGTTTTGTAAGGGATTTCATTCGAGGGAAGCCACTCCAGGATCCAGTTACACTTTTAGACCTCATCAATCCGTGATGCGTGGTGCATTCCACGACTTGTTCTGTGATGAAGTGTTTTCATTTCCTTTTTTATGTACTTGCTTTTCTTCAACCTGCTTTGTCTACTTGCAGTGGGTGATTTCTTACTTTTTTTCCCAGAAAGCTTTTTGATAACTGCCATTTAACTGGACACTCTTTGTAGTGTTTCATGTGAGTTAATGTTAAATAGCTTGATGAGCAGTGGTTATACTGTGCATACATTTCAAACCTCCAGTGGTTTTAAAATTTCCTCACTCTTTAAATAACCACAAATAGATTCATCTATGTGCTTCTGTTCATTTGAACATTATTAAAGGTGGATGAACTAATAATGACAGATTATCAGTCAAATGCAAAATGTTAAGCTACATCAATTCTGGGAAAACAATATCCTAATGATTGTAGTGAGTCAAGAGTTTAGAGTTGTGCTTGTAGTTGTGTTGTCTTTGGTCTATTGAGGCTGCTGTTTGTGAAGAAGTTGCATATGTCAGTATATGCGTATGTATGTGCAGCATAAAGTTACTGTATATGTCTATCACCATACATCTAACTGTCTGTTAGATTACACATCTGTTAGACATTACATCATTTACAGTATGACCAGTCTACAGTAATAAAAAAATCCTGCAAGAAAATTAATTTCAAGGTATACTGCAATTAATTGTTTTGTGGCTGTAACACCCCCCCTCTGGCAGTGAGAGTAATTACCAAAACACTGTCGAAACATGCTTACGTCATAGGCTCCACCATAGCCACCGATATAAAAAGTGGATAAATTGTTTTGATCATCACACGACCCCTGTGAAATAACTCGTTTCACTATCAGAAATTGATCCATTTGGTCCTATAACATTTGGAAAGTCTAGAAGAGCCACATGATTAAATTATTTTATCCTCATTCAAGTTAGCAGAGAGCTAACTGGAAGTTAGCTGGCTCGGCCATTGGAAGTCTCAAGTGTGCATGCTCTGCCCATAGAGCATGTGCATTATGCATTCATCCAGCCTGTGCTTTTAAAAAAAAAAAAAAAAAAATCAATATTTTGTGTTTAGAGATCTTTTATCTAGCAGCAACAAATTAGAAGCTGCTATTTTTTAGCAGTTAGGGCTCAGATAATTTAAATGGTCAGAATCAATTAATGGTCTGCCTTCAGATATTTTTTTTCTAATTTAAAATCTAGTACATGAAGAATGAACTGGGGTTAAGCTAACGTTAGCTAATTAGTACTTTATTAGGCACACCTATGCGATCTAATGCAATCCAATACAACAGCTCTGCCATAAATTCTAATTGTACAAAGCTTATACATTTTCACTTTTTGTTGACATTGTCAGAAAGGTGATAATTCTACTTTATGTTTATTATTGAGGTCGCAGTGGGTGGTGGTGGTGTACTAGAGTGCATTATATTGAAAAGTGTTCCTGATATTATGTCCACCCCACTAACATACATAAAGTGGGCAACAAATTAGTAACACTCCAGGACACCACCACCACACCACTATGACTGCAATAATAAACATAAAGTAGAATTATCACCTTTCTGACAATGTCAACAAAAACTGAAAATGTGTAAGATTCGCAAAAGTAAAATTAATGGCAGAGCTGTTGTATTGGAATGCATTAGATTGTACAGGTGTACCTAATGAAGTGCTTGATGAGTGTATAACAAAATAAGACAAAGCTAAAATAAATTATTAAATACAGTAGTATTCAGATATCTCAGGGTTTCAAGATTTCATATTTTGCTCTTACAAGACAAACACGAGCAGGGGAACATCATATAATAGTGTGAGAGTTAAATTAGCGACAACAGGCTTTTCAAATTTAACATTGTATACAAGTATACGACTGATCACATAAAACTCAAAAATATGCATCGCCTGTTGTTATTAACGCACCAATAAATTATATTGTTGAAATAATTTACATACTTACCAACAAAATCGATGGATTGCTATATTGAAAGCAATAAAAACTTTCAACAGTCACTGTGAACACATGGTCCAGTTGACCTTATTGTTTTTTCCCCACCCACGAAGACCCGCCCTACTCTGCCTCTGATTGGCTAGTGCTCGTTGCCTTTGTTGATTACGTTATTTAGGTTTAGGCATGAGGAGTGAGATGGTGAGAAGGGTCCAGCTGTCTGCAGACCCTACAAACCATGCATCATACAAACCATGCCCATTTTCATAATTTATTAGTGGCAAATTAAAGCAGCTGCAGAGTCCAAACCACGCCTCCTCCAAAACATGCCCACTTGTACACAATGCTACGGTGGCTGGGGAAGACAATAGACCATAGCAGATCAAAAATAAATTGAAAATGTTATTAAAGGTAGCAATTTTGTGTCAAATTATGTGTCAAAAGACATCTGACATCTGAAATTTCAGTCAGGTTTTAGAGCTTTACATAGCACAGAAACTGCCCTCCTCCAGGTAACCAATGACCTCCTTTTAGAAACAACAGAAGGGAGAGTGCAATTTTAATTCTTTAAGACCTAAGTACAGCTTTTGACACAGTGGACCAAACTATTTTAGTTGACTGGCTTAAGACCTTTGTGGGCATCAAGGACACTACACTTGATTGGTTTTATTCTTACCTTATAGAGAGAACCCTCTGTCACCACACGTCTTCCACAGCCCATATTACCTGTGGTGTACCGCAAGGTTCAATTTTGGGTCTGATTTATTCTCCATCTACATGCTTCCACTTGGCCAAATCATCCAATGACATGATTCTTTTCATTGCTACGCAGACGACACACAGATATACCTTCCCCTGAGACCCGGCAACCCAAGAAACCTAGCTGCTGCTGTAGATTGTCTCAGTGATGTCAACTGTTGGATGGCACAAAACTTCCTTCAACTCAACAACTCAAAAACAGAAATCATACTGTTAAGTCCCCCAACTCCAAAAAGCCCCTACCTGCCAACATGAAGCCCACTGCCAGAAATCTAGGAGTACTATTTGATTCAGATTTAAGTGTCGAACTACACATCAACAAAGTTGTCCAGTCCTGCTTCCTGCAAATAAGAACCATCTCCAGAATTAAGCCAATTCTCTCCTACTCTGACTTGGAAAAAATCATTTATGCTCTCTTTTTCTCCAGACTAGACTACTGTAAGACTCCTGTACGGCATAAAACAAAAGTCCCTCTCTCACCACCAACTAGTTCAGAACACAGCAGCTAGGCTTCTTACTGGTTTTAACAGACGACATCACATCACCCCAATCTTGGCTTCTCTCCATTGGCTCCTTGTTTGTTTTAGAATTGATTTTAAGATTTTACTGATCATTTTTAAAGCACGTCTGGGTCTTGCTCCAAGCTACAAACAGAAATGCTGACCCCATACAAGCCAGCCTGCAGCCTTAGATCCTCAGGTGGGGCCCCTCTGGCTGTTCCAAAGTTTAGGCTTAAATCTAAAGGTGACCATGCTTTTGCCATCAGGGCCCCTCGGCTTCGGAAGGACCTGCCTGAGGAGATAAGGCTTGCAGAATCAGTAACTTCTTTAAATCACTTCTTAAAACTCATTTCTAAAGACTTGCTTTTATGTGATGTTGTCTTTTTATCGTCTTTTAATCTTTTTATCAGCTCTTTATTGTTTTTCATTGTTTTCAACTGTAATCTTAATGTTGGACTTGTTATTGCTTTCTGTGTCATGTGTCTTTGCTTATGTATTGTACTGCCTTTGCTCTATCTGTCAAAGCACTTTGTAAACTCTTGTTTTAAAGGTGCTAAATATATGTTATTATTATTATTATTATTATTATTATTATTATTATTATTATTT
Source organism: Thunnus maccoyii (assembly GCF_910596095.1). Lineage (NCBI taxonomy): Eukaryota > Metazoa > Chordata > Actinopteri > Scombriformes > Scombridae > Thunnus > Thunnus maccoyii. The sequence goes on along the minus strand of NC_056533.1, from coordinate 3,548,991 downwards.
TAGCAACTATTAAGCAAATAAATGAGGATAACCTAGTCTATGTGTTTGAGCCACAGTAATGTATGACTTTCAGCGCAAATAACTGGAGTTATTTTGAACTGGAGTCTAACCAATGAATGAATGCAAACAAAAGGGAAAACAAAATAATTTGAAAAAATTTGAAAAAAAAGTATCAATGCAGGTATTTTTGCAACTATTAAGCAGAAATAATGAGGATAAACTATGAATTGCATTAGTCTAACTGCTAAAAATACATTTATATATAATTGTTGATATTTTGAAATGTAGTTTTTATACACTTTATAATGTGAATAATTAAATAACTTTTGCGAACTTCACATCATGGGATCATTAAAGTTTCAAACACGTGCATTTACTATCATTTGAAAACATGATTTTTAGTCTCATTTCTGAATCTCACATTAGCCTATGTAGTTTGGTATGTTATTGATAGGGGCTGAGCACCCCTCCGCAATTATTACGATTGTTAATTGTCTACTTTTTTTCACCACATTAGGGGGCCCACTAAAGTGATAAACCATTCACATTTATTATTTTATGATATTTCTGATGAGTCAACAACACTAGGGGTCCATTACAAAACCTTTACATGAATCTTCATGCACTCTGTGAATGTAAACTATAAGATGTTCATTAACCATATTTTGTCAAAGTTTGGCCTCCTCTCCTGAGCTCCGTGTGCCATCTTTTCTTTTCCTACGTCAAATGTACGTCAATTTATCTTGGCTGCTCGGCCAAGATAAACGTCATCATGTTTTGGCTGCAGTCTCATCTATGACAATACCAGCTTGTGATGCATGTTTGGAAGTTCAGCTTCCTTCAACTTCCTTCATATTTATGCTGCGCTGCAGCTGGATATACTTGGAGATGGTTAGGGTAAGAATATCAGGGTCAGAGCCAATCTGAGGAAGAGTAGGGGTGGGTCTTCGCAGAATGTGGGTGGGAAAAAAATAAAACGTCCAGTTACAGTCACAAGAGAAAATGTACTGCACATATGCAGAGAAGTACGGAAAGCATGTAGGGACACTCTTTACTCAGTCCAATACCTGCAGTACGTTTTAAATAACTTGAAGCCTTCTTGTTTTGATGGTCAAAACTGCAGTTATTTAGTATTTAGTTTCACCATAAAACAACTATGTAATACAAACAACATCCAAGTTTCATTCCCTAGAGCGTGTAACATCATACCTGGATGATTGCAAAATGGCAGCTGGAGTGAGAGGAGGTTTGTTGTGTGAAGTCTATGTATTGACTGGGCTGTCCACAGGTGGTAGATTGATATATTTGACTGACTTTTCAAAGGGAGATGAGTGACCTGACTATCTGTCCGAAGTCATTAAGTTGTTTTGTAAATGATGGTGTCAGGATTTGCATCTATTGATATTTATGGTTGGAGGAGCATGACAGGACAGTGCAGGGAATGCCCCAATATATCAGTATATGAAGCCAAACCACACCCGACACTGATAGCATGGAATGTATCAAATTGAAATTTAATTTTATGTTTGTGTGTGTGAGTGATTCATGACAAAGTTAAAATCGAAATTTTGAAATCCAATTTTGATTTTGTTTGTAAATGTATGATCACTGCTAAAATGAATATTAAAAAGAAAACTCTGAGGAAAAATAATTTTCAGTGTATCCTCCAGAGTGACACCGCCATAATGATGAATTGAATAAAATTGAATTGCATGAAAGAAGTGGAAATGTTTCTTAGTTTTTGTTTTTTTTAATTATTTTTTATCAATTTCATAATGATTGACACAGATTTAACAAATGAGGCCTGGGAGAATACTGTTATTTTGATTTTTTTTTTCATTTTATTTGAAATAAGCTAAAATGATGACATACTTCAAACTCTAATTCAAAAGTCCAGTTTGCAATTCAGTCAGTTAAGGTTGCACCTTGTCTACCAGTCTACCATCATGGTACACTTTGGTTTCATTGTTATGAAAAGAAACAACCGTGCCTTATCTTACATATATTAAAGCCTCACAGCAAGTTTCCATCATATGTTTTCTTCATACTATAATAATGAGGGCTCTCCTGAGATGATGCATATTTCCCAGTGCATGCTGGGAAGTTTGTTACAGAAATATGCTGATCATGTTTCTTTAGACACTTAATTTAATGAGCTGAGTGAACTCTCAGCAGTACATTCATTCAACTCATTGTTTCAAGTCAAAAGACTATTTGTGTGAACCCAGCAGCGCAGCACAGATTGCAGTCAAGTGCACCCTTTGGATACAGGGTGGGATCAGAGAGAATACATCATCATACATTAGGTGGACATGCTGGCGGCTGTGGTGGCCAATCATATTCGCTGATTTCATCCCCTTTAAACACAGGGCTTTCTCCATCATGATGCACTGACAGTTTACGGGAAACATATTATTGGATGTGTTGTTAAGAGTTTCAGATATGAATACAGCAGCTCAAATTTCTACCAAGAGCAGATGACGACTCTTTTTGAGTTTAATTCACTTTTTTGGACGTGTTGATCCAGTAATCACCATGTTCATGTGATTGTAATTGTTTGCAATGTTACTTGGCATCACAGTGATCCATCCAATAACCATCTGCAGCTAAAATGAACGTAGAATTTAAAATGTAGTCTAATGTCTTTTTTATTTTAGAAATTATTTTAGTTTAAATCACATTTGACTGTTATACATGCAAAAATAACTGCTGAAAATGAAAGATTTGGAAATGAAATGAATGTTTATTTAATATTTGCATTGTGACATACATGTGATCCTGGTAATGATCCACCAATAAATTGGGATTTTTAAGATATTCAGTTAAATTCAATTCAAGTAAAGAACTTTACTTCATTATGCAAGCACAACAAAATTGCAGTTGTGTCAACCTCAAATGGTGTATTTGTATTAAAGACTTTCACATATTTACTTCATGCATTTTTACAAAGAATAAATAAAACAGAAATATAAATATCAGAGATATCAGAGATAAAGAGTGCGGAATCTAAGCAATATAAGTACAAATCACTTACATATAAAAAAATATAACCCAAACAATCCCTGTCACATGTTGCTCATCATGTGTACCCTACGTGTGTGATTAAAAATGTGGAGCTCCAGGCAACTGACACTTTGGCCAGACCTGTCGATTTTCATTAGAAGCTTTGCAGAATAATTCGTCACAACCGATAAATTTCACATTATGTGTTCACATAAGCATGGAGGTTTCTGTGGTTATTTTGTAACAGTCTGGTGCTCATTGCACAGAATTCAGCCAGCAGATCTGGCATATGTAACTGTGCCTTAACAGCATATAACATCATTTCAATAGAGACTGCAGATGACGCCGTCAGATGGCTGTCAATAGGAATCTAGCTGTTGTGGATGACAGATGCTGGTAAGAATCACTTGTCAATGAAATAACCTCAGTGCACTGCAGGAAATTAGCAGTTTGTCAGTGTGCCAGCACAAAAATAGCGCCCTTTAAGTCAGGTGAACTCATGTTTATAAGTTCTGAAATGGACTGACAATGAAAACTTAAAATTTTAAGCAAGATTGAGAAAGGATTAGTTGATTCCACTAAATCCCTGAATGATGTTTTACAGTGTAACAGCCCCTGGCTTGTGCATTACAGGCTGTATATAGTTGTACACAGAGTTGCATTAAATCTGTTTCACAGTCATACAACATTTGAGCTGTGAGTTGGTGAAGTATTATCATATTTCATGCAACTGACTGTGCAGCAGCAGTTCCAGTGGGTCCAGATAGGCCAAAAGTGTAAGGCCAAAAAGCACATGACGGTTCGAAGAGAGGTCAAATGGCTGAGTCTAGTTGTGGAAAAAAACAAATGTAGACTTCTTTCAATCAAAAGGGAGGCAGAGAAAACATGGTGGTTTCCGCCCACAACTCCATACACTGGAAACCAGTACCTCACACCGCTCAGCCATATGTGTTGCTCTTAGCTGCTGCACAAACACAGGCTGCAGAGTCTGTCCCTGTCTGAGCCCATAAGTCACATTTTAGTCCTGACCTAAGGGTGCCAAGAGTGATGGCTTCAGGAAAGGGGGACTTCCTCTGAGAGTGAAGGGGAGCAGAGGGGTGGTGCTGAGGTATTAGTGGGGCAGGAAGCGTAGTGTGTGGCAGTGTTGTGAGGATGGACTGTTCAACACTTGTCTCTCTTAGTGACCATGTACATGTGCTGCTCAAAGCGGACCTAAGGGAGAAGTGAGACAAACCCAAGGGAGGACGGAGACTCGCAGGAGAGAAGTCTAATTTATGCCTCAGTATGCCAAAAAGTTGCCGCAAAGGACTCATCACATTCCCCTTATGGTTGTCACATGTGCATTGGTCAGAGTTCGGAGAGGACACAGCTGAGAAGAGGCTGAGGGAGAAAACAAAACAAAGGGGCAGGTTTCATGTTGCTGTCAGCTGCACCACTGAGTCACCAAAAAATGTTTCACCAGAACTATATTCTATAAAGGTAAAAGTCTGTGATGAAGAGGGAGTCAATAAGCAGCTGAATCAAGTGCTTCTCAGGTTAAAAGACAGTAAACTTTACAGAGGAGGGAGCCTTTAACAAAGCCAAATGTTTGCACTTTTAGTTTTGCAATCCTCTCCCTAAAACTTTCTGATAGTAACTCTGAGAAAAAGATTCTGAACCTCAAACAATTATAGAAATATTTGAACCAATTTATGTAAATCACATAAATGTAAATCATCTCTTTCACCAGCTCATCATGTCTAATATGTTATATTGACTGTTGACTTTATGTTAACTTTTGGAAACTTTTAGGAATAGTTCAACATTTGAGAAATACTCACTTTCTCTCCACAAGTTAGATGGAAAGATTGATATCAATCTTTTGTTTGTGTAAGTAGTCAGAGTGTGGCTAGCTTAGCTTAGCATACAGACTGGAAGCAGGAGGGAACTGCTAGCCTGGTTCTGTCCAAAGATCAAAAACACAACTACCAACACCCCTAAAGCTGACTAATTAACATGCTGTATCTCGTTTGTGTGGTTTTGTTATTTCAGGGGTTGCATGCTAGTCATAGAGAGGTTGCTAGGATTGGTAGCATCATACTTGTACAGAGAACAAAATCAAAGCCTGGGCTCACTGACTGTATCTGTCAACCCACGATATAACTGGAGACAGATTACAGAAATACCAGGCGGAAGGATGAACTGTTGTTTCGTCAAGAAATAGTTCCAGCATGTGTTTTCAGTAGGGTGATTATTTTAAACTTCTGACAGAGTCAGGCTAGCTGCTTAAAGTCCTAATGCTAATCTAGGCTAACCACATCCTAACTCCAGTTCTATACTTAAGGAATAGTTCAACATTGTGGGAAATATATAGAAGATAGCCTATAAGATCAATAACATTCTTATGTCTGTCCAATTATTACCGTACAGAGCTAGAGCCAGGAGAAGGTTAAAAGTAATAATATAAAAACACCTGCCAACAAGCTCACTGAAACAATCACTGTGTTTCAGACTGTTCTCCTCACCCAACATTTTAAAATAGTAACTCTGAATACGAAATTATGAACTTCAAATAATGAAAAATAATGAAAACAAATAATGTGAAGATAACATTCTTCTACCATGTCCTCATCATAATGTAAAGTTTAGGCAACCTTAACAACTGAAAACAAACTACAGCCTGTTCTGATAGGATATTCATGTATTTCACCTGGAGTGCACAAAGCTTGTTGTTTGCATCATCAGGAATTAAGCTCATTTTACAACATTTCATGACACTGCTCGTCTATCTTTCTCCAGACAAGACGGCCCAACATAAAACCAAAGATATTGCTGCAGATAAATAATGAAGACAGATTCTGGACAATTATTCCGCTAACACCCTCTGAATGTCAAGTGACTCTCAAGTCCTGAACCAAAAGGTCTTCATCAAAGGCTAAAGCCTGATGCTTTTGACAGGCTCTCCGCCCAAGTCTAAACATCTTCCTCGTGCCTGCTCTGTTCTGGTCCTTTACCCAGACAGCCCCCACCAAAACGCCACTCGTCTTTTTTTTTATGTCTTTCTCTCTCTCATCCTCTGTTTGGATGGATCAGAAAAGGAACCAGCATTCAGCAGGTTGCCTTTTCTGATCCATCCCAGGGGAGAGTGGGGGTTGCATGTGTTTTGGAGGGGGTGTGTGTGGGGGGGCAGGTGATATGAAACTAGGAGGAGGGTGGAAGGGGTGATCTGCAGGTAAGACTGAGGAGAAATGGCAGCAAGAGATGATGGGGGAGGTGAGGGATAAAAGGAGGGGGGGTTAAGGAGCGCTGTGCATGTGCTCGGTGTCATCTGACTTTCAGGCTGGCTTGCTGATCTCCTCTGATGTACAGTACATGACATGGGCCTGGAAGCCCAGCCCCTAATCAAGGCAACAGCGGCTGCAGTGCCCCCCCCCTTCCCTTCCCCTTCCCCCCCTTCCCTTGACACAGCCAGGGCCCACGGGAAGGAGGCAACAAACCAGCAGCTGTGTTCGCCTCCTCTCCCTCCTCTCCTCCAGTCAGGTGGAATGAGGGGATTGGAGAGGACTGGAAGTGGAACAGAAGGGTATCTGAGTAAAGCCGGAGATATTTGCATGCCTCCCAACGCTTCAGAGCCTCCAATTAGCATCGGAGGCCCCCGCTGCCGGCTGCGGGACCTGACCACGGCTGGGCCAGTGGTGGCATTCCTGGGCTTGAGGAGGATTAACACACCCCTCCTCTGGGTGGGGATGTGCCAGCGCTCTGACCCGACCATGACCCTGTACCCAGTATCCATAAGGTCACACTTTACTCCGTAACATCCATGTGACAGGCTGTGAGTCCTCATATTTTAATACTTAAAAGTTTCACAATTTTTCGAGTCTGTCTTAAGGTAATAGTCAGGTACCCATATGAACACTGATACATGGTGTAATCATTCCTCCTGTTCATACTGACCATTAAAAGATTCCTTCCTAATGTGCATCAATATAAGTGATAAGGGACAAAATCCACAGCTCTCTTGCAAAAGCCAATATATGAGGCTTCAGCCATCCAAGTTTATCAAGTGGAGACCTTCCAAAGTTAAAGGCTTTTTAGTAGAAACACAAAGAGGGTATTTTACATTAAAAAGACTTTAATTTTGGAAGATTTCCACTAGATTTGACTAACTCACCAGATGTACTTTTGATGAGATTTTTGCACAAAATGAGGACTATGATTTTGTCCCCACTTGCACTCTAGGAACGTTAAGATTGGATCTTTTAAATGGTCAGTATGAACAGGAGGAATGATTACAACAAGCAAATCTGTTTCAATGTACATTTGGACACCTGACTGTTGTTTGAAGGCAAACTCGAAAAATTGCGAAACTGCCTTTTAACCTTCGCATCAATTCAGTCATTAAGGAGAAAAAGTCAAAAGTAAAAACATGTAAACTCAGTTTGGCCTCCTTTTAAATTCATATAATAAAAATACGTAGCTCTTTTTAGGTTATTTTTTCTGCCTATACAATTTATATGACCAAAGGATCATTTGAAAACAATTATTATAATTCCTAAGATTTTCATTATATCAAACCTCAATTTTTAAGCTATTTATGGCTGGCATTTGTTCAGCAGTTGTGCTTCATTCTATTTGCATTCTGTAGGTGGGTGACTTCAGGGCACCAGATTTATTTCCATTTGTTTACTGTGCACTTTCAGTTTATTTTTTATAATGTTCCACCTGCACATAAAAAACAACACAACATTTATGGAAGAACTAGGCAATTTACACTGAAATAACCATACTAATTAAATATTTAAGTAATAGCTCACAGTAACTGGTTGTTATAGCAAAGCAATTGATGAAAATTGACTATTTTAAAGCTCAAAGAAATACTTATACATCTTCCCTCAAAACAGTCTGATTCCCACAACTCTACTGTTTTGTTTGAGTCTCGCTGCTCTCATTAACCTCGTCTCAGCAGCAGGCAGCTGTTCTCAGTGAAAAAGCTCAAACAGCAAGGATAGCAGCTAGCTGGTGATAGCGGAGCAGTTAGCATATTTTTGTTGGAGACCAAAACAGAGCTAAAAGCCAAGTAATATTGTCCTTAGATTTTTCAGCTGGAGACAAACACGACTCCAAATGAATGTTAAAGTTGCCTGCTGGATGTGTAAATAAGCAACTGTTTGCTAACAGTCAGTCACGATAACAACTTTATACAGTGATTATATGTCAGTGTCGGGTTTTACAGCTTGTTGCTTGACAAAAGATCTCACTTTCTCCCTCCTACTCTGCCTTTATGTGCTACCGAACTAACTGCATTACAGCCTTAAATAGTGTTACAAACTCATTCGGTACTGTGTGACAAAGTGCATGTGGTGACTTACTGATACATGTTTTCTCCTCGGGGCTTAGCGTGGTTGTATGCTCTCTCTGCTGAGACTGTTCAGTACTACAAACCTGTATACTCTCCCGACCTGACCTGACTCGTCTGCTGCTGACACCTGCTCTCCTACATACTCACTACCCTCCACACTTCCCATACATTTTATGCTGCCCTCTTGGCCAGGTCTCTCTTTAAAAAAAAGAGATTTTAATCTCAAAAAGAATTTTACCTGGTTAAATAAAGGATAGAAAAAGACATGCTGAACTGCTGCCTGTATGCCAAAGAATACCAAAGAGACTGCTTGGGGGCTTCAGGGCTGTAAAGATTAATTCATGTACTGGAGTCAGACAGTAGACTCAGTGCTTGTTAACCTCTTAGCCCGTGGATACTGTTCCTGCTGAGACTCGCTGCTGCAGATTTTAGTGCCTGTTAGTGTTTGTAATTGTTTTGCGTATTGATTTAAATACTTCTGTTGTCTTTAAGTCATTTCTTAATTCTGCTTCTCATAGTCATGACACAGCATATATATAAGTTTGTAGGTTTTTGTTTATATACTGTAAAAAATAATGCACATCGCATCAACACACAGTAAGTAAATTAAAACGTCTTGATTTCGTAAGTGATCAGCTTTGTGTAGCCTGCAGCTTAATATTTTGGGAGGGTAATGAAGCATAAATTGCTTTACTTCCATTCGATACCCGCATAACTTGTGTGTGTGCTGCACTATTGTAACCTGAAAGATGCACAACACCTGATACTCAAAAACTGGAAGTACTAGAAAAGTTGCTATTTTTAGAGGCCCAGACCCGGGTGTACTGAGGAAATATAATTCAATAATTATATTGAGTTCAATAAGAGAATAGCCACTATTTTATAGATTTAGTCGATATTTGTCATCCCTCAGTGTTCCTCATTACTCATTCACAGTATTTGGTATGTGTGGAACGACATCTTCTGCCTGTGTTCTTGTGGTTGTATGAAACTGTCAAACGAGAATACATCCAAGTAATGTGAATAAGGCATTTCAATCCTCAAGTCCACCTCTGTCCAGGGCAAGGAAAGCGATAAGCAACCAGCAGACTCGAGCACAAGTACAAAGAATGGTGTTGAAGGGACTCAAGTTGCCAGAATCACTGCTATGGGAGTTGAAGCAGAGATGAAATGAGTGTCTACAGCTGAACAATCAATACTGTCACTGAAGAATGGCACTGCTGTAAGATCTATAAGAGCACCTTAGAAAAAAGGACGCTTTTCAGTGTGCATGTGTGTGAGGTTGAAAGAGAAAATGTTTTATGTGCGTTTTTTATGTGCGAGCATGAACACGTGCAGTCTATTAACACATGCACTCATGCACTGTATGCTTTTGTCAGGTCTGTGAAGTGCTATTTCTGAGAGACAACAAACAGCCTTAATTACAGCACACACTGACACATGAAAGATGTCCCTGAGGCTTAGCCTGAACCTGACATAGCTCTCAAACATGCACAGAGACACGGATTTTTCAGCTGTAAAAACATAAGTATTATTGGTAATGCTCATATATGGCACTGAAGGATCAACTGATGTCAATAAGGTTTGTGAGAGGCTTGTTTTAATTTTTTTACTGGCTCTAAAATTATTTAAAGGAGCTATGTGTGTAGTTTTAAACATCATTGTATCATTGTCAAATGCCAATTGTATTACTTTGGTGTAATTACTGTAAACAAATGAGACCATGGTGGTGATGACTGATGGTCTCACGGCGGTGGTATTGTTATCATCAATGTTTTGCATTTAACCTAAAGTACATTCCCATAAACCACATTGCTTCATGTCTCTCTACCCGGCTCTGGCTCCACTTAAAGGTGCAGTGTGTAGGATTTAGTGGAATCTAGCAGAACGAATTTGGCAGAAATGGAATATAATACTCATAAGTATGTTTTAATTAGTTTATAATCACCTGAAAATAAGAATTGTTGTGTTTTCATTACTTTAAAATGAGCCCTTTATATCTGAGTTTCATGGCGGCTTGGTGGCTAGCACTGTTGCCTCACAGCACGAAGGTCCTGGGTTCTTTCTGTGTGGAGTTTGCATGTTCTCTCTGTGTTTGTGTGGGTTTCCTCCGGGTACTCTGATTTCCTCCCACCATCAAAAACATGTACATTAAGTTAATTCTCCTGTCAGTGCCTCTGACCAAAGGCAGTGACATAGAACTGGAGTTGGTCCCGGTCGCTGCTCCTAATACTTATGATGGGTTAAATGTAGAGGTCGAATTTCACTGTACAACTGTATGTGTGACCAATAAAGTACCATTAAACTATCGCCATTTTATTCCATGGATTCTTCCTCCTTGTGTAAACCTGGCACCTACAGTACCCACAATGCAACTCAACCGGCAACAGTTCAGTTGGCAATTGGGTGTGTTATGCTAGTATTTCACCGCTAACTACCTTTTTTTGCTTTTATATTTACATTACTTCTACAAATGTATCATCACAGAAGAAATGAGCAATGAACATCAAAATCACCATATTCAAAGTTCTGTTATATGTGCAGTTTCTGCTGCAGCTAAGACTGGTGACAGCTCATGGTTACTGATTGTCATAATAACATAACACACTTTCCAGCATGCTAGTTTTCCAGCTGCACAGCAGAAATGAGTCTGTCTGTTTGACAGGAAAAACTGTCAAAACATCCCTTTTTAGCCAGTAATAATTAATCTTTTAGGTTGTGTTAACTCACACTGCACACTTTAATCTGCCTTTCTACACGGCCAGCACCTGCAACTTTTATGCTCACACTGTACAGATCAGTTTATTCAAAAAAGATGACGGCATTGTCAACAATATTGAGAAAAAAAAGAGAAAGGCAACATTACTCTGAAATTCTACTATGAATGGAAAGTAAGAGGAAAAAAAGAAAAATATGGAGCTGCAGATGGCTTGAAGATGTAGACAATATGATGTGTCTGTTTTGAAGCTAAGTTCAGTTTATATCACAGCAGGCTCAGTCAAACAATCAGTGTGCATGTTTTTTTTTGTTTTAATGCCTCAGTACTACATGAAGAGCCAATTAGGGCATGAAACATACTCCTTAATAAAGAAAAATACATTTTAAAAGGAGCATTCTACAGTGTTGCAAGTCCTTAGCCACAACATGTACTAACAGTTTAAAGATTTTAAACTATACAAACTGAGTATAGTTTAAAACTGAGTTTTTAAGGGCAAAAAGTGCCGCACACTCTGGCTCCATATGTATTTCTCTTTTATTTTAATGACGTTTTGGCCCTCAGGCGTTCTTCAAGATCAACAATCATGAATTAACCAGAACTACATTTAACCAGTTAGCATACTTAAAGATCCCTCCTGAACATGTTTTAGGACATATAAAAATCCTCTGCTTGGGATAATAAATTGTGTCTGACATGGTTTTCCACAAACAATGTTCAGTCACCATGTTAAAAATCCTTAAAATGGCATCTTCTCCTTCTACCTCATTATATCCAAAAACTTTGAGTATGCATATGTTTCATTTTAAAATTTTAACTGCTGGGTACAAGATGTCTGCTACTTCACTGTAAAGTTCATTCTCAGTGTATGTGCACTGGAGGCTTCAAGTTTCCACATCAGACTTGTGTAAATTGTATACTGACTCTTGATTGGCTCCATACTATTGCTGTCACAAATCCTGCTAAGAGGTAAACCCCTTAAACTCAGATTTAAGATGGGCACAGAGAAACTTTCCACCTTTACTAGATGAAGGCGAAAACAGCCTTCTGCACATATGTCATTCTACACAGTGAAGCTCAACTGAAGGAACAAGAAGAAAAAGACATTTTTGAGTGGAAGAGGACTTGAAACTAAATTGTGCTGCAGATCTGCACAGCAACATAATCTGTTGTTATTACACAGTAAAATCTGCCAAAAGTTGGGTGAGCCCAGTATTCATTTTTTGGACATAAAACACCTTTAAAATGTCCTTGAATTCTACTCTCACCAAAGCAAAGAGCAGATAATCGGCAGTGTGTCCCGGCCTCATATCTACATTATATCTGCTCAGGCTAAACTATGGTGGCTGGCCCTACTGGCTTGATAGGCAACTTCATCTGAATGCATGGCCTGTTGGTCGTACCAATAGCCCCTTAATTAGCAACTATCTGGTATAAGAAACTTGTGACTTATGTCCCTTGACCTACATCACATTAGGCTAACTACCATGCTGCCTGAACATGGATGTATAATAAGAGCTGGATAGGGCTCTGCTGCTCACCCTTGCAACCAATTTTTCCCAGTGGTCACTCACAGTATTGCAGTGAAAAAAAACCCTGCAGCCCAAAAAGCATTTTCCCCATTGACCACCATTGTAAAAGACACTTCTGTAAAACTGTTGACAGGACACCTCTAACTGCAAACAAGGTCAATTATGACTCTTTCTATTATGAACTTTTGATCCATGGAGGTTTATATTTGTAAAACTTTCCTCGAGCCGAGAAAAGCGCTTTAAAAACCTGTGACGTCATCACAATGTAAAGTCTATGGGCCAGTGGGGGAAACACTACTGTGCAAATTCAGTGGGCCGCACAACGCGGAAGCAAACCCAGAAGCTGGAAAGTTTTTTTGGCCAGCCAAACAATTCCTACAGTACCTGAATTCCTGAATGTACACCATTTTAGTCCAGCTCTTATAATACATCTGTGTGCCTGAGTCACCAACTGAATAAAAAAAAACCAACCTATTAAGATAGCCAGTTTGCTGAGCTAACAAGCATGCTAAGCTAACAGCACACTGCCTGAACCAATGATCAGATCAAATAACAAGCAGCATCTTAAACCCACTGGTGTACTAAACTAACTAGCAGGCTAAGGCACGCCATGCTAACCAGTATGCTACCATAGCCATCACCCTAGCTATCACCAGCAGCTCGCATCTCAATCCACCAAACAAACTAACCCAGCCTCTTCAGCCACCTCATCCTAGAAACCAACACACCATCCTCTCTATAGTATCACCAGTTAACATGATACGCTTTTCACTGTCTGCTTTAGGCTCTGCAGTCTTTAACCCAGTTCAGTTAGCAGGAACAAAACTATAGCTGATTGAAACACCTGAGGCCTTTTTTGATTGAGAACAGGCCTGCATTGTTAGTTAGTTATTTATTAGTTGAGTTACACTGTATGTTGTATATTCTACATCAGTGTTATGTGTTTTCTTTAAGAAATTGCCATGGTGTCATTTTTAGCTGAAAAGAGTGCAGGTGTTTGTGTTGTGTATGGGGCAGAAATGGACGAGTGCCATGGAAAAAACAAATTACTATAATGAGGTGCCATGAATTTTAAAAGTTTAGAAACCACTGCAATACATACAAATTAAACAACATTAAATTAGAATAGAATACAATAGAGTAAGAACACTTCAATAGAAACACAACTATAATATTTTGCAAAAGGAAATGGGTAGGAAAAGAGGACAGGAGGAATCAGATGAAAATCACAACTGCTCCAGGGGCCTCCGGATGTATGGATACATCTGCTCCCTGTCATTTTGGTGACAACTGGTTGGTGCTCTGTGACCTACCTGTCTACCACCCAGATTCCATGGAAGTCAAGAATGCTGTTGAGTGAGGGAGAATGTGGTCAAACACCCAGATACATACAAAGCTTAATCTGTCCTCTTCAGTCCCTCCTTACATCTTCCTTTACTTCCACACACATGACCATGACATTGGCATCTTTTCCTAAAAGCACGTTTTAAAGGGCCCCATAGGTGCATAACTTACAATTTGTCATAAACCAAGCTTATACATAATGACCTTCTCCAGCACAACACTTCAGCTCAGAACTTTGACGACTTGCAGAACAGCCTATTTTTTAGTTTGAGACAGAGCGACATATAGTGGAGAAAATGCCCTTACAAGACCAATTGTACATGTTTTTGGTTATGCATTCTATAGCTAATCTTTAATTTCTGTGTCATATTTTTTCTTTAAATGAACTAACATTATTGGTTTTTCAGACCTTCTCCTCTCACAGGCCTTGAAATAATTAACATTCCCTAGCAGGTGAACAATAAAGCCTACATACCTCTTATCAACAAAATGTAATCATCCTTGTGTTGCTTCTTAAAGAATGTTTCATGCCTATGCCTACGCCTTTTTATTTATTTATTTATTTTACAGGAGATTCACTTTCTGTCTTTGAGCCGAGGGAAATTTTGAGAACCTATACAACTTGACATTAGTTCTCAGACAACATCCTTTCTTTGTATCAAGATGTTGAAAAATTGCTGTGAGACTGCATGCTCTTTAAAAATGATCATCATAAAATGACCATAGATGTAAAAAATATTAAAAGTAACCTGCGGATCACAAGGTTAAACATCAAACCCAGAAACCAACAGTACCATCCTGTACTGGGATACTGCCTAAGTTAGTTTGTGGTAATTTTATAAAACACAACTTCATTCAGGAAAATACACAATGTATTATAAACTATCAACTCAATTCTCATACTTAAAAATGATAGGCATGGACCCTAAGATAGAGCCACAAGATTATAAATAATTGAAGACCCAACTGATATTGTATTTAAGTTCCCAGATAAACTTACAAGTAATCATATAACCAAAATTAGCTGACACACAGTAAATCTGGGAATCTGGGGCCCCTGGGCAGTTGCCCTATTTGCCTGCTTTGTAAACCAGTTTTAACAAGCGGGTGTGTGATGACTGAGCAGCACGTTAGCATAGTAACACCAGCAGCATCAGTGATCCATCTGCACTGTATCATCTTTCATGTAAAACAAAAGAAAATTGACTTGAAGCATAAAAATACGCTTGGGGTTGATGCGAACCGATACGTGACCCATGTAGACAGCGGTATTGATTAAAACAGAAGTGTATAGAAGTGGACAACAGCCATGGCTCTGCGAGGTTGTACTTAGGCACAGTGGTGCTTTGAGCTAAATGCTAATTCATCACCAAAGTTATCACAATTTATCCTTGGGGCACCATTAATATTTGTACCAAATTCAATGGCAGCCCATCCAATAGTTGTTGAAAAGGCAGGAGATCACCAATGTCATTTAGATTCATCCTCTGGGGACCACAAATGTTTGTGGAAAATTTCATGGTAATCCATCCAGTAGTTGTTGAGATATTTCAGTCTTGAGCAGAGAGGCAATATGGGAAAGACAGCAATGGTGGCAATGTCAGTCTGTATACATTGCCATTCCTAAGGCCATGCTGCTAGCATGGCTAAAAAATTTGGGAAAATGAAAAAAAAGCGGAAGAGACAAATATTAGGTGAATGTAGGACAGAATGTGAATAAAAATGAAGCCAAAAAGCTAAATTAAAGATCTGTGCTGCCATATATTTCCTTGTTGGTGCTGTTATGTATAGACTAACCTTACCTGAAAGCTGAGATTAAGAGTATGGTAGGAAACTAGTATCTACTGTTTTTACCATACAACATGAATGCAGCATCTGGTCAGGGCTGGATTACCAACTGGGCAAAGCTGGCAACTGTTCTGGGAGCCATACCCACAGCGATGCCAAGGTTCACTATATGTCCATTGATTTTGGTAGTTTGATCAATTGCAATTTGCACAACTAAAATCTGATATTATCTTGTGGCTATCTTTCAAAGGGACAAAATCTGATTTTCACATTTTTATGATTTTGGTGCATTTTTCTAGTGTTTTGTTTAGTCAAATTACCACAAACTAACTGACTCAAAGAAAACCTGGGTCCAGAAATTAATTCTCTAGGACAGGAGTACTGGCTGGTCTCTGTGTATCTGGGCATATACAAAGGCTGTCATACATAGTCTGCTGTTGCTGCAATGTACTTAATGGGAACTTGAAGGCGATAGGGTACCTACACACTGCTGAGAGGGCAGTAGGTGGAGGGAGGTGGTGGGGTGGCAACAGGGGGCCAACAGCAAAGCTTTGCCCCGGTGCCCCTTAAAAGGCACATAAATCCAGCCATGCATCTGGCCTAGCTAGTGTCACCTCAGTAATGAAGGTGTAGCCTGAACGTCACCTTGCTAATCACCTGAGCTGGTGATGAGCTGCAGGTGCTGAATGCCAGAGCTGCCTCCTGCAAAGCTGTGGCTGGCTTTGTCCCAGTTTGTACTCTGAACATCAAATCTGCTTCGTCATTAGATTTCTAATGAATGCATTGTCACAAAACTGCTCTCCTGAATCAGCTGTGGAAGTGCCAGGAGTCAACGTCCTCAATGAGAAATGTCACCGGTGAGTCAAGCATTGAATTCCAGCCAAAACTGAAGTTTAATTTATCACTATATTTATTATTCCCATCAAAAGTGACTTAAAAGTTAATATCTTTCCTGGGATTCTTAGTTTCCAAAGAGTTTTATTCTTGCCAGATGGTGTTTTGCCAAATTCAAGTGTGGTTTCTGATGATAATTTATATTCAAAGGAGGGTACATACAATTTAAGCAGGGTTTGATACGATGGTGTTTACATCCAAAGGAAGAGCTAAGCTGAATGGCATTGTTGTTAATGCAACTTTTTTTTTAAAGAACACATTCCATAAGAATATAGAATTTAGATATATAAATGATCTTATGTGCTGAGGAGTCACCACAATGTACAAATAAGTGTTTCAGATTGATTCTCATGTTTCTGTCAATATCATATATACTATATATTTCCTATGTGGATTCAATTGGAAGGAATCAGGAAAGTAATTGTATAGTGATAGTGGTTTCAAAATGTGGTCAGGGCCAGCCTGAAGTGAAAATCCTCAGGCTACTACAAGTAGGAATCAGTTCATTGTTGGCTTTTCACTTCAGAAAAATATACATAATGAACTGAGGATTCCACATTTACTTTTCACATTTTGGGGGCCCCTGGTGGCTGTGTGGCCCTTAAGCTGATTGGTTGAGTTGTGCCTCGGTCTGGCTATCTGCAGACTAATGCCTAACATCATTCAAATACTGTTGAACTGCTATGTTCATACACTGCACAGAAGTTGTAAGGAGGTGGTTGGGGTAGATCAGAGGTGTAAACAGTGTAGACTGGAGTTTTATGTCTTGTGTGTTGTGAGGTTAAATGAACCTGAGTCACAGAAGCCTTTGACAGCACCTCTCCACAACAAGATAATACTTTGAAGCATATTTCAACTAAAACATATAGGGTTAGGAAACGATCACAATTTGGTTTAATACTGAAAAGTATGCAACACAACTCGTCTCATTCCACTGTCACTCCCCGGTAAATGTCCATGTCTTTCAAACTCCATGCCCCAAACATGTAACTCAGGCTTAGAAGTGTTTCTTATTTATGGTATTTGTTACATTCAGTGGTACATAGGCTAAAAAAGGACAACAGGAACCTTGAATGCATGACGGTGAATGGATGCATGTTGGAGTCTCTGCACTTTTTCCACCCACAATTGGACCAATATACTGTATTTTATACTGTATACTATATTTTTAATGCTTAATGATTTTTAAAGTAAATCCTAAATGTTATTTTAAGATTTAAAATGAGAAATGACAGAGATGCAGAAAAAAAAGCACTCCTGGCTTTGTTTGTTATTTAAATATAGTATGTGGGGAGGAAATTCTACTCTTGTTTTGAAAGGGCGAAATGTTGTCATGTGACTTCCTTGTCTACATATGAACATTGTAATTGTTGTCTACCATGTCGCTGTAGCCAGGTTCTCTTGGATCCAGATGGCAATTTCAGGGCCCTGATTACATCTTCAGTCCCTGATGACATCATCAGGATTATTTTCTCAGACTTGACAAACCTCCTCTAGAGCCACAGAAGACATTATACAAGTGTTTTCACAGGCTGAATACTCTTCATGACAAGTAAATGGTTCGTCATGTGTAAAATTGGTGGAGTGCCCCTTTAACATCAACAGAAATACTGAAGGCATTTAAAACACAGGGGTCCAAGAAAGAAAAATCTTAGGTTTTCAGTTGTGATGGTGCTTCAGTGGTGCATGATACCAAACAAATTCTAATCAGTCAAATTACCACAAAGTAAATGTTAGAATTGTTTGCAAGTGAGTATATAAATGTCATTCCTGGGACACAGAGTCACTTTCGCTAGCCTTAAACTAGGACTGTTGTTGTAGTCAGAGCTGCAGACCAGCACAGCCAGAGTGTACAGTAGGAAAGCAGAGAGTGAATATTTCAACATGGTTGGAGGCATTAGTGGTGTCAGTATGAGTGGTGGGATGAAGGTGCCTCTGTGTGTGTGTTTGGGGGGGGGTGGTGGTGTAGCAGATAGCGGAGCACATCTGGTGGTGTTGCGGGGAGGGGCGGGTGGCGGCAGTGGTAGTGTTGGAGGCGGGTGGGGGCCCAGGGTGCAGCCCGTGGCAGCTCCCCTTCCCGTACCAGCCTCTAGAAGGGAGCTGCCTGTCTGTCGCACCCTGATTTATACCCGGCTAATGTCAGAGGAAAGCAATGTGGAAACTGTGGCATAAACACCAAATACCAGCAGAGTTTAGAGATTATGATTCAGTGTCTGGGAGGACTGCTCCTCCAACACAGCTATGCCTGCTGCCTCACTTTCTGACACACACACACTGACACACACACACACACTGACACATACCAGCAATCTCCAGTTCTTAGAGCTTATCTCAACAGTGACCTACGGCTTGCATTTTTTAGGGCAATTTCTTGTATTTCTCCTGCCTGGTTCAGGTAATTGTGCCAGATCTCTTGTCTTATCAGCTCATGCTTTTTGAATTAAATGTTGCATTTATCATGCATGACCAAAACCAGACTGCTGCCACAACCCTGAATTGGTGTTATTTGTGACTGCACTCACAACCATGCCTCGGTGTCAGTGCTCAGATTACCAGAGAGAACAAAAAGTTTCAAGTTCTTGCTGCATCAGCTTCGGTGGTGTATTTGGTTGACGGTCCAAATGTGTAAGGAAATACAAAGTAAAGCTATTTATTGATACACCCCTTTCTTTTGTATGCTTGAGTGTGAATGTGTGTAAATCCTACAAACTACACCGCTGCCTTTTGTGTGTTTGCTGCTTATTGTGCAAGGCTGTGCTGAGGCCCTGAGTACAGCAAGCTAGGCAACGAGTTCTCCCAGCATCTGAAACATTAATGCAGAAACCTGATTAGTCATGCCATCACAGGCCTCCTGCTCCTTGCCTATTGATTTTCCTTCCGTTCACCCTCCCCTTCAAAAAGCCGGGAGGGGAGTCTCTTAAGAGCCAGAGCACCTCTCCTCCTCTCCCAGGCCTTCTCTGGCCCGGGTCTTCTCACCGATCCAGCCCTGATGATTTCTACTGAGACTTCGGAGGGGCTATAGACTTCTGACGATAACCCTAGGTGCTGTAGGAGAGGGCTGGGGGATGGAGGATAGAGATGGGAGGGGGGGGTGGGAGGCGGTGCTCAAGTCAGTCAGTTTGTGAGCTGTAGTGATCATGGAGGGCTGGATCAGCTTGATCAGTATGCTGGGGTGGAGAAGTGTGCACTCCAGAGAGAGAAGCTGTGTAATCAGAGATGAAAGTTGTTCAGGGTCTGGTCAGCTTGACTCTCCTTCTCCCCCCTGGTTTCACTGACCTGGAGCGCTTTCACTGAAGGGAGAGATGAACATCTCTGATGGCTTAGCCCAGAGTCATGGTCTATCCATACGGTTGTCTAGCTCCACACTGTTGATCAGGGAACTTGGCTGAAGTTCCCTGGCAAATTAGATGCATTGAATATGTAAATTAGACTAACTTTTTTTGGAAGAGTAACTACAGGTTGAAACTTCACTTTTCTTTTTTCAGCTGAGCATACATATCTTGAGTGAAGGACACCAAAATTTAGAATTTGTTCATTTGAAGAAATTTGTAGCCTGTTTATCAAGCTTATTGAAAGCTAAATCCTGACATCACTTCTATTCCCTCTGTTCCACTAGCTTCTGAACTCAACCCACTCTCTAACTGACCTTTTCACAAAAACCAGTGAAGGAAACTCTCAAACATTTTTCTGCTGTTTATTATCCATAGCCTAAGAAAAATTTGTTCCCAGCACTTGCTCTTTGAACCCCTTGTGAATTTAACATAGTTGATCCACAGCTCCCAGAAAGAGGCAGCATGCAAACTATACTGTATGTCACTGTAACTGTTTCTCCCTCATTCATGATATCCAATCACACTTTATTCTACTGTCACCTTTCCAACTTTTTAACTGTAATTTCCATTGACTAAAAAACATTCCAATGCTCAGTCGTTACCATTCAACCCATCTGTCAAGCTGGTGATGTTCAACCCTCAGGATTGTGGGAAATGGTGTATGTTAAATGCTGCTAAAACAAGATATATTAAAGCTGCACTAATCATTATTTAATATGAACAATGTGTGATGTGAAAATTAACGTGAATCCACACAGACTTATCATCTGATTGCAGTTCCTCTCAGCCTTGTGGAGCATTTTAGCCTCTTCTAGCTCATTATCTTGGTTTGGTTCTCAACTTTACTGTTTTGGTTCAGTCTCACCGCTCTCATCAACCATGTTTCCAGCAGCAGCAGGCAGCTGCTTTCAGGGAAAAGGTTTTGATAAACCCACTGTATACTACCTGCCCAGCAGCAAACAGCAGACAGATACAGTTAGCGACTAGCTGGTGAACATAGTGGAGCATTTAGCAGCAAAAGAGCCAGATACTTTCCTCAGGAGTTGGTGGAGACCAAAACTGAGCTAAAAAGAGAATGAATATTAACCAGGCATATACGCAAATACTTTAATTGCTCTGTGTTTGCTGGATGTGTTAATAGGCAACTGTTTGCTAACACATTTGCCATGTCAACATGTGTTTGATGTACAGCTTGTTGTGAAGTCACTCCCCAACCTGGCCGAAGATAATTTGATTAGTGCTGCTTTAAATAAACAACCATATCACTAAAAAAAAAACCAAAAAAAAATATTATCCTTGTTTAGGCAAATGGAATGAATTGTACAACATACTGTTGAGCACAATTTGAAATTGACACTTGACATTTGTTCTGAATATATATATATATATATATATATATATATATATATATATATATATATATATATATATATATATATATATATATATACTGCACAACTTGAAATAGCCTACTGATGATTTCAAACAGGAGAATTCAGACCACATCAATTGAGATCCTGTAGATGGTTTTTAAAGTAAAATATTCCAGTGCAATAAATTCAGTGGTATTCAAATTTCAACAGTTGGTAAAAATGTATTCTGCCTTTTATAGAATATATCATGACTTTAAGCAGATCCACTACCCACTACACATTGAGACTTAACTTTTCTCCAACTTAAAATCAATACTTGGCCATGCTGTGGCAAGGGACATCAGTGTCTTTGGAACTACTGAAATCACTCTGTGTTCAGTATAATTTGATATTTTTGAAGACAATCATACCCTGCGGTGCAAAATATCCTCTTGATATTATGATTGTGTGCTCACCCAGATGAAATCACGTAGGAGTTACCGCCTCTGCTTTAGGTTTTCTTAACCAGCCCCATGCTTGGCCTCACTTCCCTTTGTGCTTCCAAACTGCATCTTCAGAAAAAGCACAAAAAGTGGAATGGAGATGAACCCAAACTGACGGTGTCATGGTATTTAAAATGACATCAGGATCAAACAGCTTGTAGGAGAGCATTTTGACTCATTTGAAGCATTTTTCCCTGTATAGAAGAGAGTAGGGCTGCCACAAGATGAGACACCTGAATTTGAATACTCTTTGTGCTCCATAGATTTGAGTCTAACGATGACTAGACCAGATAACTGGGGGAAAGCACTGTTGATTTGTCTGGTTGCTATTGTCTCATGCATAAACAGACTATGTGTAGGCGTGTTAAAGTAGCTGTTAGTTGCCTCATGAACATGATACACACTCTGCAGAGAGCCCTACATAAGTAGAACAGAACTACCTGGTAGGGATGACCATCATTCCTGTATTTCTTCCACAGAAAACAGATAAAAAACCAGAGTGTTTCTGTGTGTGTGTGTGTGTGTGTGTGTGTGTGTGTGTGTGAGTGAGTGTGAGTGAGATAAAGACAGAGAGAGAGAGAGAGAGAGAGCAGGGCAGGAAGGAGGGCAGCCAGGGAAAACCTGCGCTAAAACATCATTGCTCAAGGCATAATCGCTGTTAAATAGGTTGTTGACATACACAGTCAGCTGTGTTCAAACATCTCATTTGGCCAATTATCCCCTTCGATGAGGTGGTGTGGTCTAGATGAGGAGCGTAAGTGAGGATTCGGCAGAGACGGAGGGAGTAACTCTGTCCCGTGCGGTGTTAATGGAACTACCAGATGTGTTTTAAAGGAAAAGGAACAGGAGCGCTGGGTGGCCTGCCACATGTCCAACCTGGGAGTGTGTTTGTGTGTGTGTGTGAGTGCGAGCATGCATACCTTTCTCCACGACTGTGTCTATGTGTGTGCAGGTGCACAGAAAGGCTCTAATGTCTTTTAGCAGACCACCCCGGGGTGCTACTCACCGCGACCACCTCCTCCCTGAACCCCCTTAGCCAACCCGCTACTAACACATAGACACAGCAGCGCACTGGCAGAGAAGAGCAACAGCTTCCATCACACTTGAAAATCGACCCGATGATTGATGATGCTTGGCAGAACATGATGACTCACTGCAAATTTTGCTGTTATCAGTGTTTGCATTCCATCTGTTTCTAGGACTGATAATTGAATAGAAGCGGGTTGTTGCTCTAGAGAAGTGAGGAGTCCATAGCAGGCCCTAATGGATTTGTGTTTGTGACTGTTGGAGATCTGAGTGCCTTTTTCTGATTGTCTGATAGTGTGTGATTCCCCAGTAGTGATAGATAGCTGGAAACCCCCCTCCCCACCCCCCCCACCCCTCTCCGCCCCCTCCACCCCTAGGCTGCAGGCCCCTCCTGCTCTAATCAATGACATGTTAAGCTGGCAGGCTTTTGAAGTGAGGGGTTCCAGAGGGGTGCTAAAGGGGTGAAGGGTAGGTGTGTATATGTGTGTGTGTGTGGGGGGGTTGACAGAGGAGTTGAGGGGTATTGATGATGTGCGGCGATGGGACACAAGGGAGAAAAGCGAGGGAGGGAGGGATGAAGGGAGTCCAGAGGCAGGCTTTAGGTGAAAGGGGAGGCTGACAAGAAGCAAAGCCAGTCTGGAACTCATCACACGGACTGCAGTGACTGAACGGCTGGTTGATGGCTCACCCTGATGGGTCCCAACAGGTCACGCTCAAACCCGTCCCCAAAAAGACATTCCACCATGTGTCTTTTTTTTTTCTTCTCCTCCATCTACCTGTTTAACTCTTTTTGTCTTGCAAACATCTGAAGTTTATCTATAATTCAAGAGTTCAATCCTGTCTCCTAAAAATCACATGCATATGCTACTGAATAGCTTTGCCAAAAATGTTTCAGAGGAAATGTAATTACTGTGTGGAAAATGTTTACTGGCAATGTTTTTTCTAGGCCAGGAAGTGTTACGTTGCACTGCACTGAAGTTGTACTATAGGTCTGAGAAAGTGCTTGTGTGTGTACAAGGCACAGGACCTTGACCAGACATCTGAGACTGGCATTTGCATGCAATGTTCCGGTTCCACTTTAGATTATTTAAACACTTTAAACACACGATAGGGTTGGAGAAGCATTGTGGTTTTGTTAAAATTAGGTAAAGTGTCTGTTAAATACTGAAAAAATCTTGTGCCAGAGGTGCTAACAAATCTTTAATACCGGATCTTCATACTGAACATGCATAATAGTGAATCAACATAGTCACTGACCAAATCAGTAGCTTTTAGCTGTGCAGCTCCTCAATGGTGCGATGTCAGCTCAGCTGTGATTAACAGTACAGTGAACAGCTTATTAGAGAAAACAACAAAAACAATCATGATGTCATAACTCTTTTGCAGGTAAAAGGCTGCTGCACTATCAACCTTATATACTATCAACCTATAAGCTAGTTTTGTGCTAAGCTGAATGTAAAAGCTTAAACTAGCAGCAGACTGGACATATTACTGAACCAAGCTTAGACAAAAGTGAAGTGGCTATGAATCTTTGAACTAAGATGAACGACTCAATTCGAATAAACAAAATGATTTGTTATGTCCACCTCCATCATGTGAGGAAGCTTAGCCAAAGGCAGACAAAGATACTTGTTCAATGACTAAAAAAGGTGATTTATTCTGTGTAACCAAAACAGTACGAGTATGTAAAAGCGATGCTACAGATATAGATGTTAAACTGGATAAACAGACAAACGACAAATATGGAAAGAAATACAAAGTGTAATGGAGACAAATGGTGTGGTCTCAACCACTTTGTCTCAAACCAAGAACACAATCTTTGCCCAACATTAACTAAGTGCTTTGAGTTGCTTAAACATAACCATTAAAAAGGTTAATTATGCTTATTTGCAAGCAGTGGATATTGTAAGAAAACAAATGAAATACACTGACTGTTTTTCAAAACTTGCTCATAGAAGCATTTTGTGACTTTGTAGTTATATGTATATGTATATATATATGTATATATATGTGTGTGTGTGTGTGTGTGTGTGTGTGTGTGTGTGTATATATATATATAACTGACAAACAATGATTTGTTTGTTTTTTGCAGATTTGTTGTATATGGATATAAGTGTAAGAGTGCAGCACCATTGCTACAAAAAAATCAGAAGAAGAAACAGGTGGTCAGAAAGGTTGTAAACAAGCCAACAGTTTATCCAGATAATCTACAACAATCTATTTGGAGGTACAAGTGAAGTGAACACACCCAAAATATTACATCATGAATAATACCTCACTGCACAGACAAACTGTTCACAATATAGTAAGAAACTATGTGAATGCTTTTTATTTGCATACATTTATATTAAATCATCAAATAATACATTGCAATATAATTAGTCTAACAAAAGAAAGCATATATGTATATTTAGTGTGTCTGAAAAGTATTATAAGTGATAGAAAACTGAAAGAAAAGTGAAAAAAGACAGAAATATAGTTTCAATTTTTGCACCAGGAACAGTCTTTGCTGCCCTAGCTTTAACTCATGTCCAATTTGCATTCTTGTATTGAAATATTAAAATGCTTAAATGAGTAGTTAACAAGCGATCCATCACCAAGCATCGTTATGCTAAATTGTTGTTTTTTTCAATGGAGTTCGGCGCACTTAACGTTACTCACTTCTCTGCTGAAAAGCGGCTCCATTGTGGCCGTCACCCTTGGAGCAAAAGCATCTCACACCATGCTTTTTGGTGAAGTGCTGCCCCACAAATGCTGTCCCTCTGGCTGGGGACGCTGAAGCTGCTGGCGGCTCCACCCAAAGGGGTTTCAAATAACTTACGCTGACCAAAAATGGCCTCATTGATCAGTAACAGCGGGTTACCTGAAGTGAATCCCAGTTGTCTCAGATGAAAGTTTGTAAAACTACCCAGTGTAAAAATAGTAACTATGAGAATGGTTGTGCTAGTAACCCCGCTACGTCATGGATACACCATTTCAGGCCCGCCCAAAAAATCCTGAACTAGGAAATGGTGTTTAATGGTTTAAATCCACAATTTAGTACTACGTAGTTCAGTCTTTTCACATGTTTTCAGCAATTTTTTTCTAACATGTATAATGTGTTTGATAAGAAATCCCTGATTTTCCTTTTATATGGACTTTAATATAGCTGTAACCAAATGTAATAATTACAGGCAACCTTGATAAATGTAAATGTAAATTTTTATCAACTCAAAATGTACGTACAAAAATGTGAAGTGAAAAAACGACAACCCTAAATAAAACCAATCTTTATGCTGAACTAAGCTAAGCTAGCAATCTTCTTATCTCTTGGCAAGAAAGTGAGTAAGTACATTTCCCAAAATCTCAACCCTCTTTATTCAAATGTGGCAAGAAACACAATTATTCTAAGTACAATAACTTGGTTTAGTGAATCTGTTATCCTAAAAATCGTGTTAAATATGCACTTTTTAAATGCCGCTATTGCTGGTCAAAATCAAAATCTGTGTGTTGAATTAGCACAACACTTGGCTGCAGAAGAGGTGAATCAGAGACAAAAGAAATCCATTTCACTGGTAAAACGTCCATGTGCTCATTCCCTCCCCATCTCTCCAGCTCTCAGTACTGTGAAAAAAAAGAAGGGTATGTCACTGAGGAGCACGTTACAGGATATTATGTGAGCTTTTTGTAACTCAGCAAAGCTTTAGTTTGAAGTGAGTCTGTACTTTTGTGTGTATACGTGCACATGTTATCTTATGTGAATGTGCTCGTGTGGGTGTGTGTGCATTTGCGGTTGCATCTGTGTGTATTTGTGGATACTGAATGTTTTTTTTTTGTGTGCAAATGTGTGTGACTATGGATGTGTGTATATAATAGTGTGCATTTGTGTTTATGTGTATGTGAATGTCTGTGTGTTAGTCCATGTGACTGTGTGTGTGTGCACCTCTGTATGAATATGTACTTTTTGCTCTTGTGTGTGCACTGTGACTGTGTGTGTGTGTGTGTGCTGCAGAGCCCTGAGAACTTGGCAGCGTGTCAGCGGTGTGCTCCAGCAGTGAGGGGGAGCTGCTGTGTTTCTCTGCCCTGTGCTGGATCCCCTTTCAGCCTGACACAATCCCACAATCCCACAGCTCTGAGCTCTCAGCTGCAGCCTCCACAGCACCAGCGCTAACCCACCGTGCTCTCATACCCATCCAGATCACTGTTTCAGCACACCAGGAACCGGCCACTGTCAGCATCTGCAGTGGTGCTCCAGCACACTGTACTGTACTGTACTGTACTTTGCTGGAAAAGAGACGCTATACTGTATATCTGTTTTTTCAGCAACCTCATTTTGATATATCCTGTTTTTCAGATCCTATTAATGAGTATCAATGTTCACAATGACTTGATGATATAATTAAGGGGTCAGTTCACTCAAATTATAAAACATATTTTGTCACTTCCGTCTAGTAGTATCTAGCCATGCGGATAGTTTTGGTTTTATTTGTTCAGGTTTTTAGATTCTGGAGATTTCTGCCTCTACCCCAATACAATAGAGACAAAATGGAGTATTTCATTGTTGGTGCTCACAGTATTAAAAAAACGATATTTCAAAAAATCCCAGCAACACATTTTCCCAGAGAGAATTCACCCCTTGACTCGTGATAATTCACAAACCGTACTGTGAACAGTTTTCACTGGAACTTGCTCTTATGGGACCTTCCGAGGAATATTACTGAAGACATTTCATGATGACTGTTTATGTGGACGGATGGATTACCATCTACAGTAAAAATCACTCAATGTTACTCAATTCAGAAATAATGTACATTTTGCAATATTGATTGTGTAATTAATCACAGAAATTATGTTCTGGACTAATCTGCAGTGCAGAATATACTGTATGTCCAGTGCTAATGCAGGAAGTAGCGTGTGTGCTTTATGCAGCGAGGTGGAAATTAACGGTGTGGAGGTGGAGCTGGTGGATGGGTAACAATATCACCAAACAAGAATGTTGATATTGTATGATTCTGCAAACCCCTGAATGTTTTCAATGACTTTTTTTGGTTGTTTGTTTTTTTTATGTTCATTTTTTAAATTCTTGCTTCCTAAAATGATATTGGTCCAGAGAAAGATTGTGGTTATGGTGTGGTACAGTTAGAGTTAGGCAACAAAAAACATTTGGTTCAGGTTAGGGAAAGATTGTGGTTACTGTTGAGGAAAAGGCAAAATGTTAGTTGCAGGTCCTTGCCAGCTTCAGTGGCACTGAACTTGGGCGTTGAACATAAATTGTGAGGTGCAAAATCATCTAATATGAATGTAACTCCTGGTATATTGGGCTGGGGAGTAAGCACATCTGACTTTTCCTGAAGGACACCAGATTTCAGTCCATTAATTAATGTTTGCCAAAATGCACAGAATTAATGCAATTATTTGGAAAAAATAACATTCGAGGAAATACATTATGTAAGGTTTTATATACAAATTCCAGTTTAGTCAAAAGTTAAAATATAGGGATTTTTGATGTTTCTCATTGTCAGTGTCCTGTCATAGTTATTGGGGAAAAAAGGTTGTTGACAAATATGTATATTTACAGTTTCTGTCAATGAAATGAACATTATTAATACCATATTATCACACTTTGTTGGGGGACACTTTCGGTAGTGCTGAAGCTTTTGAATATTGAAACAAGCCTTCCGTAGTTTAAATATACCTATGAACCCTCCCTGATTGGTACAGTTTTTGCAAACTGTGCGCAATATAAGATAATTACATCATATTCAGGGAAATGAATTCATTCTTAATACAGATGTCATATAATGAACAATGAGGAAAAACTCCAGATGAGTTGTTACTGAAACTCTTAATACTATGCCTAACTCTCATTCAAACTGCTGCTTATTATTAAAATCGCGAGCACTTCATCAGCTGATTCATTGATTCTTACACAAGAAGGTGGGATGACTGAGCTCTCCCATTAGTGTTAGTGTGCATCATCATCATCATCATCATCATCATCAGCTCTCCCAGATGGACCTCCACAAGATGGGTATTGATTGATTCTTCTCAGAGTGGTGGTGATAATGTGACAAACAGTAGTCATTTCCCACTGAAACATCACTTTGCCCCTCTAGTGAAGCCTTTATCACGAAGAGTATCAGAGGCTTCCTGGAAGCGCTCTTTCGCAACTGGGGACCATGAGACCAATGAGCCAGTGGATCAAATGACACAGTCGCAACTGTCTTAATGACTCAGTGTCGTGGCTCCAGGAAGTGACTGTGACAAGTCTTGGTTAGTAATAGTGGAACAAAGTAGCTTGTGTGACTGATAGTGTGCTTTTGGCTTTCAGTTTCACAGAAATGTGAAGTAATAGTTTGTAAGATTTCCATGGATTCAAAGAAGAGTCCACACAAAGCCAGTTCAATTTGTAAACACATCTTCCTCAGTCCTCCATCTAGATTCAAATGTTGATATAGCCAATCACACATTAATCTGTATTTATGTTGATTTTGTCAGCTGTCCCACTGCTGAACAGATGTTGGCTGTGATCTTTGTTGCTTGCTAACCGAAAACAGATGAAGGATGAAGAAGAGGTGTGCCGTGTGTGTGCAGATGTCTACAAAAATTACTCATACTTACATACACATAAAGTCACTTTCACACGAAAACAGTGTTTTTAAAATTAGATGGCATAGTGTAGATGTAGTTGAAATCACAGTCACTCTATTACCCATTCATTCTGGAGCCTCAATAACGATACATCAACCATTGTTAATTTTTAAACATAAACATAGCTTTTAACTGTGGTTTAGTGGGATGTATGTATGTACTGAAAGTTAGTCATATATAAATAATCAGTCATAGTTGTAGTAGAAGTTACAGTAAACCTCACTGTAACTTCACTGTAAATTAAATTTGCATCAACAACTACAAATAAATATACGGACTATGAAAACTGTGAACTATAAAACATCAAACATACTGTATTTCTGGCATCATTGTACTGCAATTTCTTATTTATTTGAGCATAAATTTGTGAGAAGATTAGCCAATAATGTATACTCAGCTGGGTTCTAATTCATTTATTTATATTAATGCCACTTAGGGGCTTAGTATGTTTCAAATGAGGTGTTTGTAGGATCATCTAACAGCATCTGAAACCTTCTTTTTGACCACTGTGACTTATCGACAAGTGCACCCACTTCAGGCCGTGATTGACTGACTGACCAGGTGTGTGAAGGTGTTAAAGTAGGCGGGGTTTATGCCTTTAAGCCCTCTTTTGTCATCCTTCGTACAATTACTCCTGTCAGTTTTTGTGTGTACAACCCAGGAGTAACAGCATGAATGCCTTTGGTGGAGAGAGTGTGAAGTTATCCCCATGTGTGTGATTTGTTGGGCCAAGACAACAAAAACACACAAAAGACACAGACAGCAGGCTTTTTGTCCTGTCTTCAAGTGTGGCCAATCTCAACATGTTGTTCTCAACACGCCGTTAGACACGGCTTGGATAACATGTTGTACAAACTAGTTCATCTGAAGCATACTGAGACCCTTAGTTGGCCCTCAGGCTTGTCAACTGGAATCATATTTCTATTGTTAAAGGATATTTTCCTCTTTTACCTGCATAGCTACAGCGATTGTGTTTTGGGCTCTGAGCACTGGCAAAACGCAGGTGACCTACACTTAATACTTTGTGACACTGACAAAGAACTGAAGCTGCAGCTCTGCTGACATGCTGACTAAACTAGGATCACTCATGTATTCAATACCTGTGGGCAGGCAGTACTGCTGAACTGTGTCTTAGTTTGCTTTTATGAGCCAGTCTTTGATGATAGCTGCTCACTGCTGGGGTGTTTCTGAACTGCACTTCCCAGAGATCACCTGGTAATTAGTGTGACATCTTTATCCTCTGATTTTCTGTTGCAATGTGAGACTGCTAGCTCTTTTCTTTGCTCAGTATGGTGCTCATTGTTTTGTATGGGGCTACAACTAACAGTTATTTACATTATGGATTAATCTGTTTTGAATTAACTGATTCATTTCCTCAGGGCCCGATGTGATGTCTTCAAATTGTTTGTGTTGCCTAAACAACATGTTCCTCCCCCATCCTTAGACTGTTGTAAGTTATAACCAGTGAATGGATGTGTAGTCATAATTAAATGTTGCCAAATATTCTTTGGGATAACACATTTTCCTGTTTTAGCTTGTCATGTCTTTCTTTAAGTTATTCAAACAGCCTACAAGTCAAAGCAAAAAGCTCTGAGAGATTTGTCACACCTTCATATCATCTCCCAGCTGAGTTAATATAATAGTGTTCAGGGAGCCACCCTACTGCAGACAGAGACAGTGCCACATCAGCACTGTGTGTGTGTGTTTCTGCATGTGTGTGCATGAGTCTCTCATCTGTGTGTGTTCATCTATGTGTGTGTCTATGTGCTCTAAATGCTGATTGATGTATCTCTGGCTTTGTCAGCCCTTTGGCATAGGTGGAACAGGTGTGACTCTGCCACAGAGCGTGGCTCAGACAAGCCATATCACGGCACAATGAGGTCATTGTGCAACACACACATTCCTGCGCAGGGCCCTCGGACTTTTACAGGCTAGAGGTAGCCATCTGTGTGAGCGTGTGTATGTGAGTGTGTGTTGCTCCAGGTGAGGGGGATTTGGATGAGATTTGTTGTATGAAAGAGATGTGTGCTCACCAGCTGCGTGTCCCTACACACTCTCAGAAACACCTCCAAGGCTCCAACACACACACACACACAGACACTCACACTCACACATACACACACACACACACAAAGACACACAGACGGGCCAAGTGACGATTCTCCAGTGTTGCAAAATCAGCGTCTTGTGTGTGTGAGAGTGGGCGTCGGGTTAAGTGGGGCAGGCTGGGTTTTTTCCGACCGTGTCACTCTCGTCTCTGATGCAGTCAAGGCTGCGTTGGTTCACGTGGACCCCGGGGTCCATTAGTAGAATATGGATGTTACTACGGTGATGAAGTCATCTGGTCTGACTCAGGCGGCTCATTCAGTGGCATCTGTGTTTGTTTGGATCCTGGCTGACACTTCAGCCTCCGTGTCCTAACACTGAGACACAGCACATGTAAACTACCCCCCCCCCCCCCCCCCCCCCCACCCCCACCCCCCCACCACCCCTCTACCGCCTGTCTGCATTTTTCCTGCTTTCATCCTGGACAAGGGTTGGCATTTTTGGTGAGGTGAGGTGAGGTGGACCATGTTCAGAGTGCGTGTGTGTGTGTCTGTGTGTGTGGGTGGGTGTGTAGTGCTATCCTGAGGGTTGGGTGTCTGGACTGGGTCCCTTCTAGCTGCTTTACAGTTTAACCAGCCTTGACTTGCTGTGTGGTGACATGTCTGCACTACACTGACTGAATGACTGGGAGGATCTTCTCCGTGTGCGTATTTGTGTCTGTGTGTGTGTGTGTGTGTGTGTGTGTGTGGATCAGAGTGGGTGTAAGGCTGGAGGCTGACTGCTGGGCTATGCTTGAAAGACTTCTGGCATGTGCTGGTGCCTGCATTTTTCACCCTTGACTGGAAGCATATGCTGCAGCACAATCGAGACAGTGTTAGACGGGCTTGGCGTGAGGGACCCAGGCGGCTTCCTCCACATCTGGCAGCGCTTGGCCCTCCTTCCAGGTGAGTCACGTCCCCTGGGAGGGTGGCTCTGCTGCGGCCCTCGGCCCCTCAGCACCCGGGCATCTGGAAGTGTCTTGATCCGTCTCGCAGTCACATCTATCTCCACATGCTTTTCCAATTTCATCACCCCACCACCACCTCCACAGCCCACAGCCACTCACTGACCCCCGCTGTGCCCCGATTACCCCCCCCTCCACACACAGGTGATGTGGTGTAGCAAGACAGATGACAAAACAGACAACCACTGAAGATTTGTACAGACAAGGCCACGAGGTTACATTTGCATTCATATTTTATTCATTTTAAGTTGTGAAATGAAAGAATAATTCTTGTTCATTACAACTTGGGTCTCATTTTTGTAGTTTGTAATACAAATAAATGGTTTTAAACAAACCTCCAGGTTAGCTTAATTGCTTTGAAAGAGAAAAATACATTTAAATACACTTTAAACATCCCACACAGTTTACAGACAGACTTTAAAGACTTCTTGGTGCGCTTATTTTCACCTCCATTTGAAGAGGTTTATATAATCCGGCTTGAATATTTCTTAGAAATTTTTTAAAAAGGATTCCCTTAGAGCTGAAGATGTTTTAATTTCACTTATACTTATTATCTTTTGTCCACTTGGGGCAGCACAACAAGTTGTAAAAGCAACTTTGACATTATCACCTTAATGTTGTTACGGTTAACGTGTTAGCAAACAGTTAGCATTGATTTGGAGTTGTGTTTTTGTCCACCTGATGAAGTTTAATATTTACTTTCCTTTTAGCTCTGTTTTGGTCTCCACCAACTCCTGAACTCCGGAAAAATATGTAGTCTAGTCTGTCTGCTGTTTGGTGCTGGACAGGTAGTGTGCAGTGGGTTTATCAGAGCTTTTTAACTGAAAACAGCTGCCTGCTGCTACTGGAAAAAATGCTGATGAGAGCAATAAGAGTCATAACAGTGAATTTGTGGGCTGTAAAACCAAAACAATAAGCTGAAAGAGGCTAAAACTCTCCATAGAGCTGAGGGGAACTGCAAAATCATGTGATAATTCTCTATTCATCACTATAGCAACACCTTTACTATTACACATAGTCATTTGACGCATTGTTCTTATAAAAATATTGATTAGTGCAGCTTTAAGATACGGTGATGGTGGGAATCTGAATGAAGAACTGGCTCAGCAAGAGGCGTTTCTTGTATTCCCCCATTTTTCCTTTTTTTTTTTTTTAACATAAAAACATTCTGAGATCTCATGATGACCAAAAGTGTAAAAATAACATCTGAGTTGGAAATAATTCTTTGTGTGTGTTTGTGTGACTTTTCAGGATTTTCTATTCATTTCTATGAATTTCCACAAGTAAATTAGCCAGTCATGCATGAAGAAGTGTGCGTGTGTGTGTGCATGCAAAAAGAAGGGAAGAAGAGGTGGAGGGTTGGGGGGGCGGCGGGGGGTTAGTTACCCCCCCTGACCCCTAAACAGGAATGTCACAAGCAGCCTGGGTAATTATGTCCCCTAGCCTGATGGCTGTTGGGGAGGCCCAGCTGTGTGTGTGTGTGTGTGTGTGTTAGGGGGGGGGGCGACTGATGGGAGTTGCATGTGTCAGAGCGGATTGATCATGACACAAACAGATGTATGTTGGTGGAAAACATGCGGGTGTCCGTGTGGAACGGGTCTATCCTGATCATTAAAGAGATGAAAATAAACATCTTGCTCTGATTAATGGCGGCCGTCCCGGCGGACTTGTCAGCCACACCACCGACATGCCACGCCGAGGCCGTACATATGTGTGTACAGATTTTTGGTTTTACATAAATGTGTTCCTGTTTAGAAACTGGTGAGGCATGCTGCAGCTGTAACGGGTGAGTGTGTGTCATCGTGTAGGCCTCTAGGCTCTTTTTTTTTTCTGTGTCTAAATGGAGATCCAGAATAAATAAGAGAACATGTTTTGTTTTGTTTTGGTGAACAAACTTCTCTCATTGCTACCATATTCTCCCTCAAAAGCATCTCTCACTTTATCTGTTGCACTCTCTCTTTCTCAAACACCCACACAAGCGCACACACACACACACACACACACACACACACACACACACACACACACACTCACAACCTCACTCTCTCAGAGGCTATTTAGAAAGGAATGCTGCTGGGGTCTCACATTTCACTAAAGAAGCAGAAAAAGAGGGAGAGGGTGAGCGACATCGAAATTGAGGAAAAAGGGAAAAAAGATCAAGTGGAGGCTCATTTTAGTCCATGAGGTTGTAACGTGTGTGTGTGTGTCTCTGTGCATATATGTCATGTTTGCATTGTTTTAAAAATTGAACTGCAATAGTGCTGCTGTGCTACTGAATGCCATTATAGGACCAGCATCTGGAGGACTAATGAAGTCAGCTCTTTGATTCACTGACTGTCACACACAGGGGTAAGACTTGATTGGCAGAGGGTATGCCACATAGTGTGTGTGTGTGTGTGTGTGTGTGTGGGCCAGAGAGACACCCTTTCTTCTTCGTTGTCTTCACTGTCTTGGAGGCGACCCGGTTTCTAGGCCCTGTGAGAGAGTGTCAGAGTGTCAAATAGAGAGACTGGCCATGTAGTAAACAATTCGGCACACACTCCTGGGATTACTACTGTCTCTTTGTCTGCTGTACACGGCCCGAAACACATTTGCCCTGACTTTAAGTGAGAAAAACAAAGTCAAAATTGGCTGCGTCGAGTCCTGAGGATGCCTGCTGATATGGGTCTTGTTTACTGATAAGTTTATCCGAAGTCTTCAGTTCTGCAATGCCAGCCTTTCTAATGAGACACCTCTCCTCTCTTATGTTGAAATGATAGCCTGAGAGAAGATTTTCTGTGTGCGCGCCATGTGAGCATCGATCAGCCCAGACTTGTAAAACAGCTTCCACAATCCAATTTTCTACCTTGCTGTATTCATTTCAAATTGCCTCACTGATGCCATCTTGGGTCAAGCTAAGAAGCACCTGTGAATTACGGCTGTTCTCTCATTCACTCAAACATCTCGTACCTTGGACTTTCTACAGATTGTTTTGTCTTTGGTAACTCTCACTGCTCATGCTAACTAAATGTGAAAAACATCAATTTTTAATGCAACATGATTTTTACTGTGAAAGCCAACCACAACATTTTGACTGGCCAAAACTAACCAAACCTTAACCACAGCATTAGCAGATCAGTCATATGAATTGTTTTTATTTGTAAAGGTTTTGGAAGGAAGTGACAAACGATGTTGTTCTGCCAATAGGAGTATCATATCAGAAAATATTAATATGTGTTTTTTCAAAAGGCAGAGAGAAACAACCTATTTTATCATTTAGTTTGGATAGTTTGGAGGAACAAACATATTTTCAAGAGTCTGTTCAACCAAATAACAACAACAACAACAAAAAAAAAAGTAAAATACTTTTTTAGTTTTGGTTGTATTTTTGTAGTGACATACCTGTTTCTGACATTACTGCATTCAACACCAATATGTGAATGGATTTTCCCATTTGATGTGCTCACAGCATCTAAATATAACAACTCACTATCTTTTCCAAACTTAACCCTTAATTTAATACTTACCTTTGTACGAGCCCCAAGAACAACTGTTGCTCTCTCACCTCCTCACAACAAAAGTGACGAATGGTGCTGTCATCTCATTGTGCTGGCCCTGACACAGGCCACCATAGCATGCTTAGGGGCCTTCGGGTGCTGCTGGGCTCGGTGTCAAGACTCAGCTGCTACAAGTCCCAACACAGCCCTGACACAGCCGTGCCACAACACAGGCCCTAAGGTGATCTGTCTCTCTGTCTCTGTGCTTCCACATGCACACAGACTTCTGAAGCTTTAACTTGAATCATCAACCCCCCGGCAGCGAGGCAGACAAGAGATGGATTATGGAAAGGAGAAATAAAACACTCTCAAAGTGCAAATTCAGCAACTGTGACTCCAGTTTATTTCATCTGAAGTATCTGAACCTGCTCTAAACTAAAGCTGTGATGTTTAATTGAAAGAAAATAGTGTGTATTTTATTTATTCTACAGTGCCTCTATCCTTCCAAACCACAAGCTGTTTTTTAGAGGCAGCTTCTCATATTCGCGAGCTCCCTCCAGTCATTGGCTGAGAGCTCCACTTTGCCTGAAATTACACAACCAACAGTACCCCCTCTCTAGACTGGGAGCTTCCATGGAAGTTAATGAGGCATGCGTACTTTATATGCACAACTTTGCTCCATATATGCAAACCACAATACAGTTTAGGAAAATATTTTACAAGTTTGATCTTACTGACACAGTAATGGCTAATACACCTTAAGGCTATTTTGCAGAGGTAGACTCAAATAAGCATGTTTCCATACTGCAGTGTGCAGTATGCATGTAAAGGACTTAATGATTAACTGTTTTGCACAGTTTTGGCCAAGATATTCAGGAGATCCTGTACAACCTGCTACATGTTGAAATATAGTCATAAAATTAAAACAACACACACACACACACACACACACACATTTAAAAAATGGCAAGATCATATGTGTGTGTGTATAACAGATCTTGCCATTTTTAAAATAACACCTTCAAATCTTTTCACATGAAAGTTCCAAAACCATGCCTTGGGTCTTTGCTCTTATAAGCTGCTCCAACTGTAGCGGTAAATTTTGAAAAATAAGACTAAATGTCTACAGCCACACTAGCAGCTCTGCAAGGCTGTACTTACAGTAAACACGGCTGTCCTTTGAGTTAAACACTAATGTCATGCTAACATGCTCTCAATGACAATGTTAAAATACTAACGTTTAACAGGTTTAATGTTTACCATGTTCACATCTGAGTTGATAGCATGTTCAAAAGCTAACATTTGCTGATTAGCACTAAACATGAAGCACAGGTGAGGCTGTTTATTTAATTTTAAACCAAAAACCTGGAACCATGAATGTTGATACCAAAGCCATCTTGCAGATGTTGAGCTATATCACTGAATAAGTGAAAACTTTGACCTGCTGGTGGCGCTAGATGGGATCATCATTGTCATGATGTCTCATCCACTGAAGACCATGTATGTCTTTACCTAATTTAATGACATTATTGGCTGACCAATAATGACTGAGATCTCAGAATGTGGGGACATCACTAAAAATAGATTGAAATAGGTAAAGAAACATGACCAGTCAGCTGATCAAGGCTTTCAAACAAGCCTGCTGCCTGCATCTTGCTGTATTCATTTCAAATTGCCTCACTGATGCCATCTCATCATGAAAGTTCCAAAACCATGCCTTGGGTCTTTGCTCTTATAAGCTGCTCCAACTGTAGCGGTGAATTTTGAAAAATAAATTAAACGTCTACAACCACACTAGCAACTCTGTAAGGCTGTACTTACTGTAAACACAGCTGTCCTCTGAGTTAAGTTATCCAGATTATCTAAAACTCGTGTTTTATTTGGAGGTAAAATTAAACTATGGAAAGTACAGTAGGTCAAAGTTGAAGCAGGTAATCATTATATTATATGTGATGGCTCAAGCTATGAATGTTAACAACAAGGTCTCCAAATTAAATGGCAAAATATTTTGTTGGTCCTTGACCTCCAGAATGACACAAGTGTTTTTCTGATCTGACGACACTATCGACAGGATGACATCACCAAAAAAAAAACTGTTGTGATCTTACAATACTATGGTTAAAGGTTGGTTGGGTTTAAACACAAAAACAAGTTGGTTAGGGTTAAAATTGCGACTTTGTAAGGTTAGGACACCTGTGTCGTCATGGTTACAGTAATTACCACTTGGTTATTGTTAGTGGATGACTGCAGTCTGTAAAAACTGGGTTAAAAGAAACCGAAGTTGGTTGGTATGGAACAGGAAACGAACAGTGGTCTCCCTTGTTGTTGACCCAACCATCCACCTCGACCTCCTTCCGCTGTAGACTTTGTTGCTCTATAATAACGTCACACTATTTCCTCCTTTGCTCCAGGCAGACGAGAGTCATAATTCCAGTGGTCAACATAAAACCCATGTAAAAAAACGTGGCTTTTCTCAACTTAATATCTTCATTGCAACAGAGCATAACACTGGCAGTCCTGGTGCCTTGTTCTGCACAACATCCTAAACAAACCGGACTAAAAGGGCAATCCTACCAAATTTTTTTTTTTAAACTTTGGTTAATAGGTCAGGTGTGAACACAACCTCAAACTGTCCATTAAAACACATAATGATTTTAAAACACACATGAACAAACTGTGGTTGGTGGAAAACCATTTAATCGTATTTATTTATTTATTTGTTTGTCTGCTTGTTCTGTATCTGAGAAACAAGCACAACGGAATATGCTTTCTGGCTAGCCTCTGCTTTTGGCTAAAAGAAGACGATATTCTCTGTTGTAGGTCAGAGCGAGAGGCAGCAGATCAAAGATGAACAGAGGCAGGGGGGTTAGATGTGGTGGTGTGTTTGTTTGGACCAGAGTTTGGGGAAAAGTGGAAAGTCCAGTGGTGGTTAATTGGTGTGTTTAGGTCTGAGGTCATGAGGGTGGCAACAGGAACACACCGCTCAGCCCTGAGCGGCAGATGGATACACAGCCACCACAGAGATGCTGCTCAATCTAATCACAACTAAACACTATGAAGACACGCACAGACCCTCTCTTCCTCTTTTCCTCCCTGACTCTCCCCTCTTCCTTGGCTCTCCTCCCCCCTCTCTGAGCTCTCACTTTGCCAAAAGCCCAGGGGAGGTCACAATGTGTCACAGCAGCAAAGGCCTCCAGATGAACCTGTTGGTAAGACCCACACCTCACCACCCCCACCTCTCAGCGCCACCTCCTACTTCTGAAAATACCCTGGAGCCTCGTATGACCTGAGGGGTTCAAGATCAAGCAAGAGCAGAGATGATGATGAGATGAAGACTTTTTTTTTCCCCTCAAAAAATGTTTGAAGCCTTTGGGTTCATCCTTATGCTTTTGTAATTCTGTATTGATAAAGCAGCCGAACACAAAGCATGTTTCTGTCCCTGATGTCCAGCTGGTCTGCTTTCTGAAGCATTGCTGTCTTAACACCTACGCATGACTGTGCATTTTTATCTTTGTCTTGTGTCATTATGTGTCAGGTTGTTCCATGGAAAGGGTTTGCCAAATGTCAGGCTGATTTGTAACATCAAAATCCCATCTGTGGTCCAGTCATTGTCCTCCAGTCTGATATCATAGATACAATGTTAGTTGTTGCTGTTGTTTCCTGTACTCCAGTCTATGAGAGGACTTTAGGCCATGCTCACACAGGACATGAATAGGGAGATTCATGGGAGTGACTCGTAACCGGTCTGTTTTGACAAAAAGGATAGTTTAATGGACATGACTTTACTATTAGCAGAATTCATGAAATACCCCACAAATACTGGCTGTACTTATAGTTTAGGGGAGTTTTTCACTCGATCTCTCGCTATCTCTTAGTAACAGTAAAGACACTGGGAGGTTTCTTAATATGGTTTTGTGGTGGTGTGAGTCAAAAATAGTTATCTACAATGCATTGTGTTTTTCTGTGGAAATACTTGTGGGGCTTATAAGACAAACCTGATGCCAAAATCATTGCTAAATGACTGTGATCATTAAGGGTACAGTATGCTTGAAGTGACTTAGTATGTACAACACCATATCTAATGGCAAAAATGTTCCTACCTGTTCTGAATGACCACATGAAGGTGAGGTGGAAGGCCAACCATCAGAGCCTCCTTCTGGCTGCATCACACTGTCTCCCTAATCTCTCTCCAAGAACTTTGTTTTTTTTGTGCGTCTCTGTAGTCTCAACACAATACACTGTAGGCACCAGTTGTCAGTGGAATAGTGTATAAATTCTATCAGCAGGACCACCTGTGTGCTTGTGAATGTGTCCCATAATGTGCATCCATAACATGGGGACACGCTTATAAAAGCAATGCTCAGTAGTGGCATTATTACTGGTGGTCAAAAACTCCACAGGGTACTTTTAAGGTCTGACAGTGTTACTTTTGGACTGCAGCTGTTGATAGCTGACATTTTATGCTAATTTTTGTGTTTAAATTTTACTGTCCTAATGGCAAAAACCACTTAGAAATATACATTTCAACCCAAAATGATGTTAAAAATAATTAATGAGTTAACACTGATAAAGGCTCTGAGATCAGGATGAAAGCTCTGTGAGAAGCAAATAAATTGACCATAAATTAAGACTTATTTGTTACTATTACCTACTCTTTTACTATTCAGTGCTAATTTTGAAACTCTAATAATGATAATAATAATGAAGACTGTCCTACTGTTGTGTGAACTGGGATAGGCTGTAGCCCCCTATAACCCTGCACAGGATAAGCAGATATCGATAATAGATGGGTGGATCGCTTCTACAAAACATGTATTCACACAGCATTGTATCAGAAGTACTGAATAAGGACCAACCCCACATGTAGGCCTAACCTTTGTATGTATGTGGCTCTGGGCACTCCAACCTCTGTCCCCCCTAGTGACACCCATGTCCCAGTTTGATGTGAAGACACTTGGCGAAAGCATATGAAAGGTGCTGCTCACCGATTAAATTATTCCCTTTGTGAGTTGCTTTGTGACAGACTCTCTAACCAGCAGCCTGGCACAGTATGTGTGTGTGTGTGTGTGTGTGTGTCAGCTAATTTAGTTTTCACTGAGATCACATGGCTGTCAGAAGTGGGGACAGAGAACGTAACGGTTCTCCCATCAAAAGCCCCAATCTCCTCTTTGAAGGGCAGCGCCACTTGTCGATGCTGATCCTCCCCAGTGGTCAGGGCTGGCTATGCCATATGTACCTTTGATAGCACCACCGACCCACACAGCAGCAACACTTCATGGATTTTAGATGTTCTCAATGTATCCCATGCATGCTGAGATCTATTTTAATATACCACATAGGCTTCCACTGAGATGTTTAAAGACTATGTGTAGACAGAAAGGATTTCTGAAAGATGAACTTGATGTTAAAAAAGTACATTGCAGACATTGCAGTGGGTTTTCCCAACCTAACCAGAAAGTGTCATGACAAAATTATTTGCACATCATCATAAAATAGGCGGTGCTCGAAGCTTGCTAATGTAGTGACTACTTGCACTTGTTTGCTGACTGGACATTACCTTAAAGGGGACATGAAACGTGCATATTTTGGCACTGTTAGTGCCCAAATATATTAGAAAAACCATTTTGCCTAAAATATGATTTTAAAAAGTTGATATGACATTTATTTTCGTAATTTCTACCTAGCTATCTAGCAAGTGAGCCGCCATTTTGGAGTGATGTCATTGCTTACGTAACAGGGTTGGTTGGTTCCGTCGGTGAGTGAAGACGATGAAGCATTTCTTAACCGGGTTGAACACACACTTGTTTGGAAATGGAGGAAGATGAACTTGAAAGGCCTGTTGAGCCTTTGATAGTCCCATTGCATATGTATTCTGCCCATACGGCGTGGGAACTGAGCCGGTGGTTTGGGGTGAAGAGCAGGTTGGCAACACTACCTGGTGTCAGTATAGCTGCTGTTCAGCGATGCCCACCGTATGGGAGTCAGTTTGCTGTCAGGAGGCTGGTCTGGACCATGTATTGCATGGTCACTCCTGCATCACCATGGTGCGCACATTCAACATACTATGCCGGGAGGTGGATGTGTTGGAGATGGCAGTGCTTCCACTGAAAAATGTCCGAGCTGAAACACTGGAGCGTCCTGTCAATAGCAGGTTAGTCAAGCTAGCTGTAACCGGCGAAGGAACCAATAACATTAACCTTATGCAGTAAATAAAACAAATATATACTACATGGTGTTGGCCAGAGGCAGGAGTATGATGGCATAGAGTGCAAACAATGTCTCCATGTGCAGTTTGTTTAAATATACATAGTTGATGTCTGACTGACATGTTTTTGTTTATGTCGCTCTCCCGGTACTAATTACTAGCTAAATCCTAGTGGTAGCAAGTTGATGCTAACAGCTGTTAGCTAACAATGATAATATCAAATGTTAGTTGTTCGCTGGTTCACATAGTTGACTAGGTTACATGCCTCTGCTGAACAAGCCAGTGTGATGCAAAACATGTCTGAGAGGTCTGACATGACTATATGACGCCATATGAATGCATTCTATACATTCATATGGCATAGAATGCTGCGCAATGTGTTTACAGCACAATGTGCAGCACTTATGAAAGTGTTTGGGACACCATGGTGTAGAGACAGTTTGATGTTGGATATTCAGACATTCATTGGGTTCATCCTAAATAACTATTGAGTGAGATCATCAATACACAGTAGGTATATTCTGGACTCTGACAGAAATTATTCACCCTTTTGTTATTTATAAGAGGTATAGAATAATACATAGATAATACATTAAATTCGTTATGTACTAGATTACATTAACAACGTTGTCGCACAGTACTTAACCCCCCACCCAGGCAGCCGAACAGGACAGAATTCTGTGGCCCTGGGGTGAAAATAACGATCAGTAGACATCCCCTGGTAATAGTAGCCTAATGCTGTCCACAGATAGGGGGAAAGCCAGGGACATATCTGGGGACAGCACCAGGGGCCAGATGCATAAAGCTCTGTGTAGATTCATGTGTGTATATGTACAAAGCCAGATATATGCACACACATTTTTTTGTCAGATTTATAAAGCTCTGTGTACACATGGTTCTGTTTTATAAATCTCAGTCATTGAGGAACTGGGCGCACATGCACGAACCTCATTTCCACGTCCACAATTAGCCATAAATGGATGAATACACACCCTGAACCAGCCGTTTTCATATCAGTTTGCCGCCTGCTCCACCAGTCTGTACACCTGTAAATGAAAGAAACAGGAAAGAAGAAGGGCCATTTCACCGATTGTGTTGCAACGGCAAGGTTCTCTAACAGCCAGAACAGCTCATTACGCGTTACAGTTACGCATGGCTGTGTGGCCATCCTTTATACCATCCATATCATTAATTCATCACATGGACTGTAAACAATTGTCAGCAGTGATATCTCAGAAATGTGATCAATGATTAGTTTGTAGCGTTCATATTTAAACCAACTTTAACAAGATGTGACACAATTAAGGATAAAATAAAAAGAATATCAACGGCAAGATAAAATGTCGACTCCTATGTAAATTAAAAGAATGATAAAATTAATCACACAAAGTAATTAATCAATGTTTTGTTTGTAAATGTTTATATTATATATTTGATTGGCATTT
Source organism: Thunnus maccoyii (assembly GCF_910596095.1). NCBI lineage: Eukaryota > Metazoa > Chordata > Actinopteri > Scombriformes > Scombridae > Thunnus > Thunnus maccoyii. Next base: position 3,505,358 of record NC_056533.1, on the reverse strand, counting down.
TACAAATCTCTGTGTAAACACACACAAACACACACACAAAAAAATGTACACAGTCAGTGCAGCTGGTTGTCAACCGAACAAGGTTTTAGTAAAAGATTCTGTCTCTCCCCTTATATTTCATCTCCACCTCATCACATCAACCTCAGATTGCTTTAGAAAAACATGTGTACGCCTGGTCTGAAGAATACGTGAGGTGCACACATTCTCACCTCACATTCTGTGGTTATAAATACCAGTTTATGTGTGGGAAATGGTGTATGCAATCTTTTTTGTGACCACCCTATACTATTAGCTTGTCGCACAACCAGATGTAAAAAAAAAAACAACTAGTTTATTAACTTAATAATGTGAGACTGCATGAATAGCAAAAAGTTCTTGAGAGGAAATGTATGAACACATGTGGTTATACTAAAGCTAACCAATAAATTTCTTTTTCATCAGTCTCTTCAGGTTGACTGCATACAGGCAGTTTATTCTTTGGGTGAGGGGGCATTTGGGAGAGAAGAGCTGGATCCCGATTCCAGCCTGTGTTGTCAGCTCCATCAGGGCTGTTTTCCCTCCCGAGAATATCATGGATTTGAGTATGCCAATGATGATTTTTAAGTGTTGTATGCAATGTTTGCCATTAAATATGATTTACTGTACTATTTCATGAAGTGGTTTAATGTGCATTTAAAAGCTATTTAATAGTTTTGACAAGGGATGTGTTTGCATCCTTAACAGTAATGTAAGAGGTGGTTGAGAAGGTTGAGGTACTGGTCATCATACTGGCTAAGTATCCCGTGACCATTGATGGAAAACCTTGTATGTTTAAACAATAACTCTGTAAGTGAGTAATGTGTTCCTATGTTTTATGCATTGCATAATCAATGGGAATAATTGCTGTCGGGTCACTTGCTCTAATACACTTTTAAAAAAATTGCCATCAAATCAAATCAAATACTTATTTTTAAGCATAGTGATTTAATGACAAGAGCTCCTGACATTGAACTGAGCTCAGACTTGCAATAATATTGTAATTGTTTAAATTATGGGAAATTCACACTTGTTAATACTGCCTCCAAGAAAGACTTATTGCAAGTGGGATACAGAGACTGAACTACATAATATAACATACATACAAAGGTGATTTGAACGGTAAACACAGGATAGAGGCTGGATTAGAATCTCAAAACAGAATTTAAAAAAATACAAATACAAATACCCAACAATAATAATAATGCATGTTAAATCAAAAGAACATTTTGCAGGGTTCCTACAAGGTCTCTGCTGCTTTGATGCTTTTGCAACTTTCTGCCATGCAACAATTCTCTAGCCAACCACCCAACCTACTGCTTCCTAACATGCAAGTGAGCTCATATACACTAGATGTCATCTGAACTACGTCACTTTTCCTATGATACGTATTGTAGAAATGTTGATATGCTACGTATTGAAATGTAGACAGTAAATGTATCTGTGGTTTGCAGAAACGTACAGTGCCAACGTTTTATTCTGACGACTGCTCTGACAATAAAAAGAGAAAAATCTGGTATCTGTGGCTGTCGCTAGCCTCCAATCATTTCATTCGGTCAGCATGAAATGATTGGATGGCTGACCTGCCTGTCTACCTACCTACCTGCCTACCAGCGCACACTCTACCCGTGCACTCGTTGCGCATGACTGGAGTCTTCCACAAGGCTAGGCAGACAAAACAGAAAGTTTGGAGGTCGGATGGGCAGTGGGATACCGGAACGGATAGGAAGTGACGGGACTGCGTGAATTGCAGAAGGAGAGAACAAAAGATGGGAAAATCAACAGAAAGCAGAATGAAAAGCAACGTGCGATCATCAGACTATTGCCTGTAGGGCAGGGGAAACTGAGCAGCGCATAATCGTATCAACAACGCTGGAGTGAGAGACTTTCAATGGAAGTAAACTGGGCTCCCAGAGGTGAAAAACAGTGATAGATTTTTATGCATCACTGTTGCTTCTCTGCACCCTGGTGCTGCTCGTCACTCTGGGACTCGATTCACTATCTTCTGAAACTATCTTCTGAAAGGCAGTGGAGCTAGAGAGGAGTCATGGACGCTGACTCTCAGGGTGTAGGTCATTGTCTTCACTAGACACCCAGTGGTGCACGTTGGCAATGTGATGCAAGATTGAGATCCACTTCTCTTTTAACTTCATCACACTTTCCTCACATGTTGTGACACAAAAACAGAGGTGGTTTGTGATCATTCTGATCCACTCAAACAACTCCTCATTGTGGCACTGCAGAAGTCATATTTTGACGGAGCTCCCACTATGCATTTATATTCCTGACGATGACATGACTTTCTGCACTGATGGGTGGCAGTTGGTTGCCAAAACAGATATGGTCACATCGAACTCTCCCAACTTGGAAAGTCACCTCTCAAGACCATCCACCTCAAGCCAATAACTGTTCTCACCTCTTGGACTTTTACAGTTTCCTGTGCCACCACCAACTTCAACTTATGTCCAGGAGTGAGTAGGTTCCATATGAAGCATTGTGACCTGGACTGTCATATCTGGAGTCTCCTAACATGATTAGTGGCTCATCACATAAAGCACTCAGTACAGCCTCATTGTGTATTGTCCAGGCATTGTTGACCTCTGGGATGACATAGGCCTTCTGTATGTTGAACCACTGTCTTTTTGAGATGGTTTCTAGACCGATGGTGTCACACCTCCATGAAAGGACTGCACTCGTTTCCAGTGACAAATACAGCAGCAGGGACAGGAATATTGTATTCCATTATTCCTCTAACTAAAGGCTGAGAATGCCACATATAATCATGGCCAACAATGCATTCTGTGTTAATCCTAAACCCAAATCCACTTTTGGAGACAGTTGGTGGCCTCACCAAACATTTGCCACAATGGCACACATGAAAGAGCTTCAACAATTCTCCTGTCGACACAATACTTTTTCTCTCCTGTGAGACATTTGGTTTCTCATCCTCAACATCACTGACACTTTGATTCTCATCACTGATGCTTTCCTTACCACTCAACTCAAACTCATCATCATTGGCATTATCTTGACTCTTCCAAGCTTTCTTCCTCAGACTCTTCACAGCCCTCACTGCTAAAGTCAAGATCTTGCTGAGATGATGGTGCCCTAGCTGGGGAGAGGCCTTCCACAGATGTACAATATAAATGGTCTTTGTTTACTACTTGGTTGTTAAGTATGTCATCTGTCAAAGTGCCTGTGCAAATGTACTGCTTATTGCTTCCCTCTTCTGTATCCTGTTAAAATGCATCAGGCTGGGTGCTGACACTGACTGTCAGGGTGCGGACACTGCCTGTCTCCTGCTCTATCTCCTTATTGATGTCAGCCTCTGGGAATTTGCTGCTGGCCACCAAATGCATTCATGTCTACCTAACCTGTGAACACAAATGTACTGTTTTAGGTACCCAAATGATTTCTTACAATAACCATGTATGCTATCCAAAATTTCCTCTATTTTGTTGCAATGGCAGTTGGGGGTAATTGTTTTTGGCTCCATGTCCATACCAGTTCTGCCTGTAGTGCTGTTTGGATCACTAAAATTACTTTTAATCAGTGTTTTATTATAACAAGATTAATATGTGTAAACAATGGGGATGTTTGCTGTGCTTCTGGGGGATGTTGAACAAAATTAACAAAATTATGATGGTAATATCACATTTCTTGTAGAAGTCAGTGTACAGAATGTAGCAGCCAGAATCATATCTGCAAATGTCACTAGTTTTTTCCTCACTGACCTGACATCTTTTCTCACTAGTGCTTATTTTCTTCCCCTGTTGAGTAATACAGTTCTATTAGTTATCATTATTTTGTGACTATCAAAATGATCAATGTACAGTTAATTCTAACATCCATGGACAATCATGCACCTTACTACATTAGCAATATCCACCTGATTTGCACTAATGTGCAGTATATTATAGCATATTAACATCATTAAACAGTGTATACTCAGCAAATAGTATATTATAGTTATGGTTATATCTCCAGTCTCTATTCTGTTTTCATTTATTCTATTTTTTCTTCTTCTTACCTACCTCATTGTTTCTGTATTTGATTTATGTCAAGTGGCTTTAATTTCCCTTTGGGATACAAATACTGAAAAATCGCCATATGCATAAATATATTATTTGGCCTACTGCCGCTACTATTGGTTCATGTTGTTGATTTATTAGAGTTATGGACATGTTGGTTATAAATAAAACCAGTGCAGTAGTAGGAGAGTAGAGTTGACGTCAGCCAATCAAAAATGCTTATTTTGTTCCGGGATGTTAAAAAACAACAACAGGTCAGGCTTCCAGTGGTTTGCTGGTTGGACGATCAGATGGTCAACACTTTGGGTTGAAAAAGTACCCAGATAGCAACCTCAAGCTATGATGTAGCACTGCTGGTCTTCTTCTGGCTCGGACAAAATGGATGTGAGCCTGAAATGGCCCACATGTAAAATAGCAAATATGGCCCGAAGGAAAAGCTAGCTATCCAACATGCTAAAACACTTTATTGCACACATTGCAAGAGGAAGAAACAAGATGATGGTGAGGAAGATAACAGAATTGGGGATAACGTCTGGGAATTATCTAATGTTTGGAGTCTAAAGTCTGGAGTGTCTGAAGTGTGAGCCTGACTGACAGCTATGGAAAATGTGGAGTCATAGTAAGAAATATTTCTTTGGAGGTTTTGATCAGCTGTGATGACCTTCTCTGGCTGAGGAAGTGTCATTTTGGCTGCTATATTGTATAGCCAAGCTCCCATCAGATAAATCCTATGCCACAGAGATGCTATGGAAATCTTTAGGCTGTGTGTCGGAATGGGGGGGGGGGGGGGGGGGGGTGTGTAACAGGTGTTCATTAATGCTGCTGTTTGGAGTAAAAGATGTGCTCAATGAGACTCCCAGAGAGACTCATGTAGAACTTTAGGCTAGCATGCAGTCAATGATGATGTTCATATCAAACAGCTGTGTTTCTGTGACAGATGTTTGTATATACTGCTTTTTTGGTATGTGAATATTCAGGGCTGGCCCTAGCCATTTTGGTGCCTTAGGCGAGATTAGAATTTGATGCATTACTAAAATAAAAGCAGTTGCACCACAGATAAAAGTTACAACATAGTTACACACGTTCCTAGGGTAGGTGTAAATCATAAAATGTCACAGAATTATACTCACTAATAGTAAAACAGCAGTTTTTTCTGCCACACAGCATCATTTTTCATTAAATTCATGCCATTTTACAACACAGTTTCAGTAGAGACCTAATTTATTGACATGATATTTCAATATCTATCTAGCTTACTACGATGTACTACAGTGCAAAGTGAGTCATGCCAGCCAGAAAGCTGATACACATGGTAACTGTAACGATGGAACTCTATGTTTGATTGTCAATTGACCACTTGCCTTAGTTATGACTTTTTGTCCAAATTAGTGAGGTTATGCCCCAAATGACTGAGGTGCAAGTGGTTTTAGTAGCTGATTTAGTAACAAACTAGTTATTTACTACTACCAACTAGTAGTTACTAAGCCTCCAGTGTTGACACCCCAACTTAGGAAAGAACTTACATAGCTGGTGCAACCCAGTGCAGAAATCTGTTGTTATGGGTATGGCCATTATTAATGAACAAACATGGAATTTTCTTTCATTATCTCTATCTGTCTCTACTGTTGGAGCTGTTGTAACCCCTTGCCACAAAGATATAATGGGGCTTCTTTTTTCTTTTATATGTTTACATTTGTCATGTTTGTTATAAAATTGTTGATTAGATTGGAAATCCATTTACTAAATCATGTTAACTTGATTGACTGCTTCATATCCACTTTGACACAGTTCAGTTCAGCTGGATGGTGTGATGCAGCTAACGTGACACTAGATCCTCCAACTGACTCCCATTCAAAAAGCATCAACTTCTCTCTAGGAATACTAAGTCAATCATTGTTTTCACCGAGTCATTATGATCTCAATTGCTAAATTCAGGCCCTCTAATAAGTGTGCGGGTGGTTATTTTGGAAATTATTGCTCTCATAGTATCTTTAGTAGCTTTGATGTCAGCCATGTGGGCATTAATTGACAGCTATGATTGACAGTTGGCTCACCTCCTGCTCTCCCTGGCTCCGGGACTCCCACTGTGTCAGGCTGTTGTCGCAATATTTCACTAAGTTTAGTGTTACTTGATTATGGTACCTGCCCTGTAAGCACAATTTAGCTAAAGTAGCCAACATTAGCCAAAGTCTGCACCGCTCGGTGTTCCCAGTAAGCTAGCATTAGCTTGGGTCCAAGGTAGTGGGGCATGTTTCCAGAGCGTGAAAGGCAACACTACGCACTCCTTATATGGAAGGTCCTGACTCCAAATGGAAAAGCTGGTGCTGACCATAAGCTGCAACTCTGGGCTTCAAACCAGCTCCAATGAAACCAACGGGTGACGTCACATCTGGCTATGTCCATTTTCATATACAGTCTGTTTTTGTCCCAGCCATGCAGTACACACTAATTCAACACTATAGTAGTTCCTTGTGATCCCGCATTTTTACACCCTGCTGGGTCTAAAAAGGACAGAACAGCACTGCAGAAGACAGCACTCTAACCAATCAAACAATGGGACTCATGAGTGATTGGCAAAGTAGCCAATCAAGTATTTCTCACGCTATTAATAATTGTAGCTTACTGAAAGAGTATCAGACAGTATTAAAGTACAGTATTAAATAAAGTCTAATATTTGTTTTATCAATATGGTACTGGGACTTGGACACATTGTGGTAGTTTGAGCTCCAAATTTAATCAACTTCTTCCTGTTTACATCTAGCTGTAGTAGTGTAGTACATATAGTCATTACCAAAATATTAGCAATTACCACTGGTCCAGTCCATGTGATGGCATCAATATGACAAAAAAGGCACTGCCAATAGAAAATTAGTATGGTAGGATTAACTGTAAACAGTTGCCACTCATCATATTCTCTACTGTGTATTCAATTGCTGTGACTATCCCAGAAGCAGTAGGCATTTGAGTATAATGCAGAAAAACAGAATTGACAACCAAGTCATGTCAATGTTTTTATTATGTTTTTAAAGAAAACAGGAATATAATCTCAGCATTATTGTTGAATTTACGTAAATGTTTAACTTTATTTTTACATGTTAAAGGGTTGTTGTGTTTTCTAGAGGATCATTCTGCTTTGTGAGAAAAGAAAAAGTTATTTTACGTAAGTATCCAAGCTTAGCTGTTGGGCGTGTTGGGAGTTGGGAGTGTTTGCTTTCCTAATTCAATTGTCTTCTATAGCTGGAGTTAAAGCTAGACAGCAACTCTCTCTCAGCAAGCTCTTAGTGCCTATAGTCCCACCCAGGTAAATAATCACCAGCCACCACTACCCTCCAAATCTCTATCTACTCAAAGGTCAGCACTGTCAAGCTGGTTTGGAATTGTTCAGTGACTCAAATTTGTATGTTAAAGTTTACCAACCATTATGTGAAAGCTCTGTGCAGATTTGCTTCTCCTCCATAATCCATTGATCTCAGTGATTCCATTGAAATAAACTGATTTTGGTCTGAAATGTTGCTGGTGGGACCTGGCCCTTACATCCGCTCTTCGGGAGAATGGGAGCATTGAGGTGTATCACATTACGACACCCATTAAATTACTTGCTCAAAGTATTCTGTCCTGAAGTCTTCACAAAGTCTCCAAAGTTTTGAACCTGTGAAATGGTCCAGAGGATCCTATCTGAACTCAATGTACATAAATTAATTAAAAAAGAGAGACCTGATCCAAAAGGGACTGACCTGAGGACAGTCAGACTTGATCTGATTAGAGCTGAGGATAATTAGACCTGATCCGAAATGCAATCGACCAAAACAGACACAAATCAGGAGGGGAAACCAACGCTGGTGGCAGCATGACAAGCCCTCAAAATGAAATGACAAAATACTTGTATCTGCCATAAGCATTTTCTGATATAATGCTCCTATTGACAGGATGACATCATTTGTCTGGGCCTTTTACAGGCATATTTCCCATTTTGGCAAATGCAGTGTGATATAAATATCTCTTATGTCCAAATCAATGTTGGGCAGTAACACATTATTTTGTAATGCGTTACAGTAACATTATTACTTTTTTCAATAACGAGTAGTGTAAGGGATTACAATTTGAAATTCAGTAGTCACATTTCAGTTACTAATCCCAGTAACACTCTGTTACTTTTACACTTGGAGTCAGCATTTTCGCTGTCTTACAGGATTAATGGAGGGTTGATATCAGTATGGTCTCTGTGTTCAGCTGACAGATGCTGTGGAGAAGAAATGGGTAATTCCAAAGTTGTCTTATTCACATGTTGTTTGTTATTAACTGGTTTTGTAATGTTAGCTACAGGTACGCCTACATTCAGGAGTCACCAGATGCTAGTTTAGTTTAGAGTTGGAGGAAGTGTGAATTGTGCAGCTGAGGTCAGGACTTCTGGAGTGCTGTGCAGTCACTGGGGCTACACTAACGCTAGCTGCTGGAATATCAGGTAATCCTTCCAAACTGTATACTGTCAAACCACAAACATCTCAATTTCTGTTTCTACATGTGTTAAATAGAAAAGATGCAGTGTGTGCGTGTGGAGGATTTTGAGTTGTTAAAAGGAAGAAAAAAGAAAAGAAAAAAGCTCCTCATTACTGCAGATCTTGTTGTATAACCATCAGGTTTTGAGTTTTCTTCAGTGTTATGGTAATCTGGTGATAGTGAGTGAGTTGTCTGTGCGTTCATGGTCACAATGCAAACAGGAAGTGCTAATAGTTAATTCGGCTGGTCTATTCATGGTGACAGTTTGCCAAAATTTAAACAAATACAAGCTAAAGAAATGGGGCTTAGGTGTAGCCCACAGCTAACTCCCACTGACTCCAAGGCAACTTTTCTTCCCGTCTATATCCCCCGAAGCATTATGGGAACTGTAGTTCCAAAACTTAGAACTAGATTATCCGCAGTAAAAGACAAAAAATAGGAGTTACAAAATGCCGTATCAAAACGGTTTTTATTTTCCCAGAATACTGACACTCTCCTCCCTCTGTCCATTCATATGCAGAGTTTTTCCCTGTGATGAAAACCTGTGAACATACCAAGCAGCAACCTCCAGGGCTGAAAAATGAAGCCAATGCGGAAGTGCCAAAAACTGCAGTTCCTTGAATGGCCACTTGAGGCTCCAAAAGCAAGTCAATACCCATAGACCCCCATGTTAAAATGCCCAACTTTACAGCAGAAATAAACATGTTTACAGCCTGGTACAAAAAACGGTTTTGGTCTCTATAGCTAATTTCCCCTTTCATGACAACTGTACGGAGAGTGAATTTTTTTTATAACTCAACCGTTTAAATTTTATTAAGCCGTAAAGTTATGCATAATGAAGGACATGGCTGCTTTGAGTGACAGGTCCGCCAGCCGCTAGGTGGCTTGTTTCAGCCATTCGGCCTGCCTCTTTACCCATTTTTGATTGGCTGGGAGTTAGGCAGAGTCATGTATTGCCAAGATGGCGACGGCTGGAGCGGCTCACTTTGAGCTTCAAAACCGCTCTTCAGAAACCAACGGGTGACATCACGGTAACTACGTCCATATTTTTATACAGTCTATGGAACATACAAGCACAAAACTCTTAACTATTTTAAATTGAACAAAACAACATCTTTCATAGAAACTGTTCTAAAACACGTATAGTACAACTCACATGCAAATTGATGGCATTTCTGAGTAGCCCAACGTGTTCTGAAAATAACAATATATAGCATGCCTGGTTTAGATTAGTGACTCTGCTAAAAACCTGAAAATACAGCAATTGAAAACCAAGAAAGAAAGGGTTAAAGTGATAAGGTGGTGTATTTTATATCAAATCTTGCCTCATGCAGCTGTAAATGGTGCATGAATCCCCTCTCTCCTTCATTCCTCTCCCGCATCAGCTGTCTGCACAGAGGCTGGATAGGGGAATGAAGAGGCAGCAGATGTCCCAGAATGAGTCATTGTACCCATGAGTTGCCATGAGTTTTCTCAGGAAGTATTTTGCTAATGCAAATGGGAATATGAGTGTGTTTGTAAGTGTGTGTAAGAGAGCTGGGATGGAGGTGATGGGTCAAGCAGGGATGAAGCTTCTAGTCACAGCACTCACATTTCCACTTCTTGTATCTGGTTAGCTTCTATCATCTGCCTACACAACTAGCTGATGTTGAAAGCAAAAAGCTTTAAAACAGGACTGAATGCTACTGACAGTATCTGGGAAACTGCTCAGAGGCTGTTGATGTCAGAGAGGTCAGGGTCAGCCACAGAGCAACAGGCTTGAAGGTGGTTATGTCTTTGCTCAGTGACACATAGCAAGGTAGAGCCTTACATGAACCTGGATCCTCTCGTTGAGTTCCCTTTGAGTAATTGGCATACCGCCTGTTAAAAGATGAAACAAACACTATAAAGTGTGATTAAATTGCTATTAACTTACTATTGAGCAGGCAGTGTAGCTGTGTCTTAATAACATACTAATTGTACACAGAATATACTATAGATGTAAATGAATATGAAAACATTATTTGGATATAAACACCTAAAGTGTGGCTCCATGCATGACTTGACAGATGATAGGAAACTGACAAGCTGGAATTGGGGACTGTCTCAAAAGTGCATGCAAAATGTCCAAGCTTTACAAATTTTTGTAAATAGCTTTCTGGCCCAGTGCTATTCTAACTTGTATTTTCCCCACTGTTAAAACTTCTTGTTCTATTTCCACTATTTATTTCCACCTGGACCATACACAGCTTTTATTTAGACTCAATTTAGGTTTAGTTTTTATTGATTAATTTAGGTTCATGGGTAAAATATTGTGTTATAAATGTAATTTGTTATATTTTGTTAGTCCTAACAGTACACATGTATGAGTGAGGAGTATAAATGGCAGTAGAAATAAACTAACACAGAATATGAAATGGTACTGATGAATGTATACATTATATTAATTTGAAGTATATAAGACATAGTATGCTGTTTTCAGTTGGTGTATAAGAAATCAACGTACTTCACAATTTTGTACTAATAGGAAATGATGTGCCAGTTGATGTCAGTCAAACTGTGACTGTCAATAAAACTTCATTTGAATTTGTTTCCATTGAAACGGATTTGTGCAGTAAAGCCTTTTTTTACAGCAGGTATGTCACAGTAGGAAAAACAATGGTGTACATAATAAAATCAATGAATGATGGCTGAATTCCATTTAGCTGCTCCACTTTCAGGCTCCTGGTTTTGTGCATGCTGGCTCACTGTCACACTGTCATGTTAGTGGGACACTTGAATAATACAGAGCCATCTTTAATGTTATTAGTAACACCTGTTCTTCTATTACTGTGGCAAGTCAAAATGTCTGCTGTGAAAAAGGTCTATTGATTTTCATCATCACTGTCCTCCTCTTCCTCTTCTCATCTGACATATATTAATCTCTTTTGGCCAAAATGCCACTTGTCCTGATGTTATGTTTTCAGTTTCCATATGTTCTCCTTTCTTTTCATTTATGGTGCGCATACTATGTTGTTTGTCACTTACTGTAGGTATAACACAGAAAAGATTACAGAATATATTCACAACTGATGATTTCTGTTGTGTGGTGTGCAACATTTCCATTTACAGACAGCTAAATACACCATGTAACTTTAAACTGTATGCAGTCAAAACCAACATTAGGAAGCTCTTAATGGGATGTGTTTGCACTCTTCCTTAAAGGACCGGTGTGTAAGATTTAGTGGCATCAAAGAAGTGAGGTTTGATTAAGTTTACATCTAGCCAGTGTTTGGTTTGTCTGTTCTGGGCTACTGTAGAAACATGGTGGGCTCTGTGGAAGAGGTCCTGCTCCCTATATAGGCTCATACTATGAAAACACAACGATTATTATTTTTAGGAGATTATACACTGATTAAAACATACTTATGAATATTATATTCCATTTCTGCCAAGTCCGTTTCCCCTAGATTCCACTAAATTCTACACACTGCACCTTTAAGTACTGCTTTAGGAAATGTAAAAATTTGAAAGTGTTCATAGAATAGGTTTTAGAAAATGCTTATAACTTTTAAGATCAATTATTATCTGGAAATGGGATCCATTTTTGGAGTGAAAAGGATTTACTAAAGAACACACAGACAGCAGTTAAGAATGGGGAGCAGATACTGTGTTTCCTGCTGGTCCATTTCACTTTACTTTTGTGACCTTGCTTGCTGCAAAACCAAATTTAAAAATCTACTAAAAACCATTCAGCTCTGTAACCACTGAATTTAAATTTCATCTATGGTCTTCTCATTAACGCAAATAATCTTTCTTTTAATTTGACAAGTTTACATTATTAATTTCTAGTTGACATCGTGGGTGTATGTGATGTGCTATTGTGTGTAGCTTTGTATTTTGCATTTTGATCAATGTGTTCTATGTGTTTTTTGCTTTGTACTGTTTGTTATTGTGCTGTTGTATGTTTTAATTGTAGGGGACTGATGAAAATTAGCTTGAAGCTAAATCTGGTACAGTACATCATTTATGTTAAAAACTGTACTCTGTCCCGATAAATAAATACAATACAGTTGATAACATCATCATGAGACCAGAAACCTCATGGTTGACAGTGATTAGAGCTAGCTAACCTAGTGGGCTAACGTTAGCTAGTGCTTTCCAATCTAGTTTAGGTAGTAATAACATCTACAAAAGCTAGCTAGCTAGCTACATTAGGAGCTAGCTAATGTGGTGGAAGTTTGACCGAATAAGGGAGACTGACAAAGAGAAATTTGTCTTTTTACATTTATTCAGCTTTTGCGCAAAAGGATCGAAACCAACAAAGTGACAGTCAGCGACTGCCGAGGAATCGATCCTGAGAGCATCCTTACCAGGGTTTTTATATGCATAAGAAACAAGAGTCAATAGTTACATTAAATGAGGGGAAAAACATCAATGATTAATTAAGGCATTTCCCAAATGAAGGCACGCTCTTGTCTCAAAAAAAGTTAACGTGCAGGCTACGCTATATTTCAACCTTACATCATTTAGCATGTAAATGTGGTATACAGATCAGGCATTGTATTAAGAAAGACAGTTCATGTATAGTATCGGATTCGAGTAAAGTTCAGCGGAAAGGGAGCCAGTCATGCTTTCTACAAAACAGTATAACACAGAGTCACACTTAATACAAAGGTTATTCACTAAATGATCATTTTTCCTCTACAGCTAACAGGCATAGCTAGCTAGTGACATAGCATCCACTACCTAACCAGCTTAGCTGATGTGTCAGCTAAGCCATAAGTGTAATGCCCTGTTTTTCTGAATAGATAATTATCTCGGAAATTCTGCGAAAAGTTTTCATGAAAAAAATATTCTGCTGTTTTTCTGAATTAATGACATAATTATCTTGGAAATTCTGTGAAAGTTTTTCGTGGAAAAAAATAATTCTGCTCTGTTTTTTTGAATTAACTGATAGGGGTGCTGGGAGCATGGTAACCACAGCTCGTTCCGGAGCATAGTTAAGTTGGCTTGTTATATCGGTGCCCCCCATTACTGCCTTGGTTGTCTTTAGCTAGGACCGGGCCTGCCCATAGATGTATTTATATAGCGTACAAAGACCCAGCTTTATACAAGCATTAATACTTATAGTACAGATGGCTCACACCTGGGAGGAGTTCAGCACAGTTCCAGTTGTGCCTCATCATCATCACCCTCAGACCCCCCCCCTCACATACCCGCCATTCCATACACATGAAATATTATCATTACACATTCCTTAGTTACAACTGACTTCCTACTACAACTAGAAGCTTAGGGTAAAATTTGTTTAAGGGGTTGCAATTGACACCCACTTCCTCTCCTTTCTTCTCATCTGAGGTGATTTAACCTCTAAACACATTTTTCTTTGGACTGGACTGACATTTGTAATGTGCCACTGTTGAACTTGATAAGTGGGGGTCCGTGATGAGTATGATAGCTTAGCAGTAACTTCCATATGGGGGTAACAAGGGGAATGCTGGGGACTGAGCAGGAGATCCGGGGATCAGTCTAATATCTTTTTTCTGTTCTGTTTGCTCATGTGTCTATGTGTGCTCATACTGGCTTTTCTTTCTCCCCGAGAGCCACAGGTTGGGTCTTGCATAGTGGCCCTGAGACCTTGTAGTCCATCCGCCTTTTATTTGTGGCCCTCAGAGGCTCTTGGGCCAGTGGTGAATATGTCTCTGTGTCCCCCGTCCCCCTGCTGAGAGATTCCAGAGGCTCCTCTCTTGGCCTCTCAGGGCTCCTGGGTCACTCGTTTGTCATCATGACCTTTGACCCTTGTAGGCCAGTGTGCCGGGAGGAATGTCGGAGATGTTTACCTTCGCTGAGACTGATGGTGTCCAGGTGGCTCTCTCTCTCTTTTTTTCATGCCTTTTTTCGGTCTTGTGTTTTTTTCCTGAGCCAGGCATCTTGACAGCCCCACCTCTCTGCTGCAGCCAGTTAGCCTGGTGAATAATGCAGAGGTAGAGCTTGTTGTTGTGGTGCGCTAATACTATTCCCATTAGCACCAGTGCCTACCAACACAAATGTCCTACCTGGATGTTTAGTTTCAGCTATGGCACCTTTGTAGATGGACTCTTTAGATTTGTGTCAGAAAGTATCTGGATTGGCTTGACTGGAAAGTAATGAGAGAGAGCTATTGATTGGTCCTCTGTCTGAGTCTGGTCAAGAGAGCACACTCATCCAAAGCTCCACTTCCCAGAGTTTGTTAGCCGTCAGACAGCCAGCCTAGCGGTGTGGCTAGACAGAGAGGGCATTCAGTAATAGGTAATGGACCCCCACTTCCAGCTCCCTCCGCCTTCCACTTCAATGTGGTGCCATCTATCACTCTTGCCCTGGACCTTCCCAGTGGCTCCTTGCTGGGTCCTCATCTACTGGAAACTCTTGGAAAGTTTCCTGCCCTCCCCTGCCCCCAGCCCCCTCAGCCCCTCTAAAGAGCCCATTAAACAGTGTTGTAATGCAAACAGTAAGTCCGAAGAGAGCGAGGGCCAGGTGTCGGGTGCGGAGGGGATGAGCGTCTAATGCAGCCATTACGAGTGGCGGGGAGGGTGGGTGGATTATCATAAAAGCATCTCCCCTCCCTCTAATGTGGACATGTCTGATCAATACCAGACTCTTGGGAGGGGATGGAGGACGGGATGGACGGATGAAGGATGAGAGGAAAGGGAGCTTTATTAATCTACCTCCCAGCCGAACGCTCTGTCGCAACACCATGGGATGGCAGCGACGGACAGAGTGGGAACAAAATGAGAAGGGAAATAGGAGATGTGGGAATGACACATTTCTTTAGATCTCTGATGCAATATCTGAGTAATATAACAATGCATTTAAACATTTTACCACCATGACCACTCAACTGTCCCCCAAAACAAAGCAATGGAAATTGTTGAAGCAACAAAATAAAATAATGAAAATAAAATCCATGAGCTACTAAAACACTTAATTTTACCCCTCCTAGTATTTGTAAGCAGTATATAATCAAAAGATAAATGGTTTATAACAGGAGGAGTCTTGATGCATTATTTAACAATAATAACTCAAAACTATAATTCCTCTTATGAATCCTGGAGTATAAATACTTAATGAATGCTAAATAGCGTAATTGTAATTATATATAACAATACGTCTTGTTTATGTGTTTTGAACACATATGTTAACAGTTTTAACCAAAGGATTTGTACATATATATATATAAACAGTTTATAAATGTTTTATACTTTATACTGTTAATTTTGGTGCCCAATTTGAATTTAGTCTTCTTCTTTTACTTTTTCATATTTTAGTCATTTTAGTTTTGTTAGATTTGGTCAAAAAAAAAAAATTATAGTCTTAATTTTTTAATGTCTTCTTTTATGTCTTCTAAGCATTGTGAGACTAGATTGTAATTGTTCACACACACAGTGCCCATGCCACTTTCAATCACTCCCTTTAATAAATCCAGCTGCCATTTACCAAACTCAGGCTTTTTGAACACAGCCCTTAACTCACTGTCGTCTACCTGTGCTCTCCACCGCAGAGAGCACAGGTAGGTAGATTAGAGAGGTAACTGCACTGACTACGATGACAGCATCATTGTTCACATACTTACTTGCTTATTTTGTGTAAACCTGGAGGGTTAAAAAGTATTTCCATGAGGGGGCAGATTAGGGCCTAATCATCCCTGAGCGAACGAGAATATCTCCCTGGTGAACCTAACTGAAAGCATGGCGAGACTCGAGGAGGTTACAACATGGTGGCAGCACATTAGCAGCGACATTATAATAATATCACACCAGCTATTCTAGCGTGCATATTTGTCACTCTGGAGCAGCGAAGACATACAGCATAAGAAGATCAGCTTCCTTTATATAAATGTTTATTATAGGTAGTAAAGGTTTAAAGTCTCATAAGACGTTTGAAATTAAGCATTAGTACTCTTCACTGAAGGAGACACATTTCTTCAGAGCTGCATTGATATGGACTGTGTGTGTATGTGTGTGTATGTGTGAGCTGCTTTGGTTCCCGCTAATGCCTTTACCTGCAGGTGTGTCCCACATGTCCTTTGGAAGGATGTCTTCACACCATTTCAGTGGCAGTTTAAGCAGACAGGCAGCTGGTTCCCATCAGTTTTTCTCATATGGGCCAGACGTCTTTCCAGAACCCCCCTCTCAACACTTCTGCTCTAGACCCAAAAACTGAGATGAGCCATGTTGGAGAACATCCTCATCACAGAGGACCCTACCATGTGATTCTCACCACTGGGTGGAAAGTAACATTTAACAGTGACTCATATGTTTAATGGCCGCTTAGAAAGTAAGTTTGACAGATAGATGACAGCTGAAGTGGGAATGCAGTATGCTGTGTGGTTTCCAACACTGTCAGTAGTTGTTCAACAATAGATTAGAAGTATTTCCTATTGAACTCCCCAAAGATGATCAGTCCCAGACAGAGTTTAAAAGAGGCCTGTCTGCACTGCAGTGATCATTCTCACTGCTTTTGCCACAATTGTAACAGTGTGAACCGTTTGTGTTTTAATAGGAACAGATATGTGGACATAGAACATTCTGTGAATAATTAATAAAATAAATCATAAAATAGCCTAATTTGCAACACTTGGCCCTAGATGGGCTTTACCAAAAAATAGAAATGTGATTGAAATTATTTAGGCTATGTACAGTATGTATCTATACTACATTTCCCTATGAATTAAAATTTTAGATTTAGCTGTAAAAAATAATGGTTGGGCCTTGTCTGAATGTGTATTTTCTTTATCAGCGATATTTTCATATATATATAAAAGTTCATTTTGCTGCTCTCTATTTCCAACAGTAATGATGCATAAAGACAGTTTACTGCCTTGTTTACCTTCTGTCCTCCAAGTCTATCCCAGAGCACTGCCAAAGATGTCACAAAAACATGCTTGTTGACTGTGACCTGATGGCAACCTGCTTTCTGTCAACATAGCTGTGGTGAAGGCAAATGTCATAGTTTATGGTTTGCTGCAAATGTATCCCAGTGGCCAAGTGCAGTAGTACAGCAACAACGAAAAATCCCTCCGTGAACCAAAAAGCATATTTACTATAGACTGCAAATATAAAAGACATGTCTGTAAAACTGTTGACATGCCACCTCAAACTGCATCCAAGGTTAATTATTACTATTAGTATGGCACATAAGCAGTCATGGTTTAATATTTTTAAAATATTCCTGGAGCTTAGAAAAACCTTTTATGTGACGTGACGTCCCATTATAGAATCTATGGGACGGGCTGGCGATTAAGAGGATGTATGTGCTGGATGAGCAACTGTCCAGGTCTAGTTAACCTGCTCACTAGCTAGTTAGCTCACTAGCTAACTTGTATTTTGGGTTTTTCCTTAATTCGTTCAGGAAACAACAGTATAGATGTCATCATTCGTTGTCATAGAGCTGTGAAGTGGGAGAAGCTGCTGGTTCTGGAAGTATTTTTCCCTCCTCCGAGTTCCAGTTTCAGTTCTTTCAAAAATGATATCCTCAACATTACTCAACATAGAAACACAAGAAAAAAGTCAAATTGTTTGAGCTGCGGATTTTAGTCTCAGTTTTCCCTAATAGCTAAATATTCTGCCAGCCATTAACGACACACGTTACAGAATTTTAAACTTGGCTATTGGATGTTTCTTACTGAAATACATCTTGGGAGTTGAAATGAAGTTATTTCCTTAGGTTTTTAGGCACAGGCTTCCCTTGACTTTTATTCAGCCTCCACATATCTTCTAACTCAGTTGCTTCTCTCTTTTTTTTTTTTTTTCCATTTGATTCAACCCTAGAGTTTCATTCCCATCCAAGCCTTGAAGAGCTCCAACTGTCAGTCATCTAAAATTGTCTATGGAGAAAATGAATGAGACTTTTACCTCCTGAACCAGGGTTTCCTGAAATAGCTCCTCCCACTCCCGCAACTACTATTGACAGTAGTGGATAATGACATATACGTGCACTGTGGGATTCCAAGCAAACCAGTTTTTATGAGTCTCTGCCACAGATATAACACACATCAGTCCCATATCCAATTTATGAAAGCGTTTGAACATTTGCTGTACAAATCCTCAGGTTTGCAGGAAGCTATGTGTTTTACTTTGTAGTAACTTTGTAGTATGTATGATAGCCACCGTGCCTAAACAGACAAAATGATATGAATGCATGTCACAGATGACACACTACTGGACACACTGACAGTCACGTGATTTGTGTGAAGTGTAGTGCAGGAAAACAGCCGTGCACTGAAGATGGAGATAATTAAGGATCTTGCAAATCAGTAATTTCTTTAATACCCAAACCTTGTTTTGCATGTCTAGCCATTAGTATTACTCCCATTTATATTTACATCCATATCTACACTTTACTCTGTAACTAAAGAGAGAAGAATATATTCATAGTAAGCACTAATATCCTGTGGTCTTCTGTTAACATTTGAAGTGCACTCAGTGGCTAGCTCTGCTTTCACTAATGCTGTTTTATATAAAAACCAATCTGTATGAAAGCCCTGTGCCTCCCACACACATGAACAGTCCTGACCTCCCCTCATGCAGCATGGTGAAAGTGCTCTCCTCACTTTTTTCTTGTTACACCGTTTTCTCCTTCACACATAACCACATATGCACTGTTGCATGACTGCAATCAGATACTGCATATCCACACAGGCAGGAGTAAACAAATGACTCCTCTAATGTTGTTTATCGGTGCAAAAAAAGTACCGTCATACCATCTCCAGTCTGCCGAAAGTCACACACCAAAATCAGCTTCACCAGCTTAGATCCCTCTCCTCTCAACTTAAAGTAGCTATCTGAGTCTTTCTGCTCTCTGTGTGATTTACAGTGACCCAGTGAGAGAGTCTGTATTGAATAATGGCGCGGAATGACAGGTAAACCTCGGGCCAATTGGCGCAGTGGCCGGAGCCTGGTACGGACAGTTTGCAAGGAACGGGGAGGTAATCGCTCCCCCTTCGGCCCTTTTTTTTTTTTTTTACTGTCAACTAAAGTGAGGAAAGGCAGGCCGACACTTGGATGACACACGTGGCATGTACACACACACACACACACACACACACAGGCATCTACACACAGCTTCCCTTGTAGTGTGGCTGTGTTGGGGCAGGTTCTGCATGACACGCTAGACAGCGAGGGGAGAAAACAGCCAGCAGAACTTAAAACAATGCGAACCAAGGCTGAACTAAAAGTGGATCATTAGAGATTATTCTGATATTAATAAGACATACTAATATTATATAAATACGAGAGCAATGTTGTTGTTTTTTGCAAAAATTACAGCTTTAATTCTAATTATTAATGTCATTTTAATGTCAGTAAAATTCCTCCCAACCATAACAACACTGACTTAGGCCAAATGTTCTTGTAATTATTTATTCTCTGGGAAAATTCAAACTAGAGCTGAAACTCTTAGTAAATAAAATAATCAGAAAGAAAATTGATGGTTTTTAAATTTAAAGAAAGTGCTTGTTCTAGCTTGTCCAATGTGATAATTTGCTGCTTTTCTTCATTCTATATCACTGTAATTGAACAATTTTAAGTTTTTTGGTCAGGCATTTAAAGACTTTTTTTTTACTATTTTCTGGCATTTAATAGAACAAACGATTGATTTATCAAGAAAATAATTGTAAAAAGAAAAACAAGAATGAAAATAATTATTAGTTGCTGCCCCCATTCAAAGTGCATTCTACACAAAATATTATATATCTGATTTTGATGTTTAATTTTTAAATCTGAGGGGTTTTAAGGCCAAAATGAAAAGATATTTTATGCTTATCAGGGTGGGAACTGCATTTGAATCATTATGGGACACTGAAACGGTCAAATGAAAGCCATGAAATTAATTCAGGTGGCTCCTTAAATCATTCATGTGACATGTAGGTAACGCGTCTGATTTGAAATGAAAGGCCTAAACCAAGCATATAAATCATTAAAATAATAATGACAGAGAGCAAGTGTCCGCGCTGGTAGTATTTTCCTCGGCTTCATCAAATAAATAAAGTGTAAAGGAGTGTGTAATGCTCTCCCAAAGCTGCTCATCTGCTCAAATACTCAAGCCCCTTTCGCTTTTCCCTGCAGGAAGGCTAATGACAGACATGTAAGTAGGCAGCATGACCTGTTCTGCTGCACATGGAGTTTATTTGCTGTGGTTTTAGCTGCAGCTTCCACGCTCAACCCCTGGGGCGCAAATACGTCTGCGGTGCTCCAGCCCAGGGAGCAGCAATCTGACAAGCAGTGCAGACCTAATCCAGGCCAGGTCTGGGGCTGTGTTTGGTATGCATCCCCTAGGTATGGAATAAATACAAGGCCGGTAAGCAGATCTGCTTGCCTGGACGACCGCAGGGGAGTGGAGGGCTTTCCAACCTTGCGTTACATGCCTTGACGGGATGTCTCTTATCCATATATGTAACCTCATAACATTTTGGGCTTTTCACGAATAAGAACAGCTTTGATCTCCTGTGGAAAGTAATGCAGTTTTAATGTCCAACTTCAAGTGCCATTAGCTGCATTTTTATCAGTTAGCGAAGCTGCTTGGTAAATTTCTGAATGTCAAGTCAGGGGGCGGTGCTAGCCTAGAGGATAGAGAAGTGGGTTTATGATTGGAGGGCTGTCAGTTTGAGGTCCTCGCTGGGAGAATGTGGGTGGGGAAAGTGGATGAGTAACACTCTTCCCACCCTACAGCACTTCAGTCTAGTTTCCTTTGAGCAAGGCACTCAACTCTCTGCTGCTTTAGTGGGTAAAAAGTAGAAAAATGAGATTATACAGGGAAGCTGTTGAGTGATAAAGTGCAAATGTGGTGCATTATGTTTCTGGGGAAAGCAAAGGGGCTCCGTCGATACTAAAAGAAAAAAAAAAAGAAACACAGAAGGAAAGTCTGTTTTGCAATTTCTACTCACTGAACCTTTAAAAAGTGTCTCTCCACCTGGTGGCACAACCCCCCCCCCCCCCCCCCCCCCCCCCCCCCCCCCCCCCCCACTCCCACCCTCCTTTCCACCCTTAAGCCGCCACAGGTATAAGCAGACCAGGTGTACCTGTTTAAACTTGCTGTGTAATTTGTGGATTAGCAGATGCCTCTAATGGCTAAAATCATCAGAGCTTTCCCTCTGCCATAGAGCGGGGAGGAGGGGGGGGGGGAGGGGGGGGGAGGATATGAAAAGAAAACAGACACACAGAAGCAGAAAATGAACCGGACCATGTGAATGGAAAGAAGAGTAAAAGGACAAAAGATGACAATTCAAACATGAAAGATCATCTCAAAGGGCCAACTCAGCTGTCCTGTGAACAAACGGACCATACATCCAGTAGACACTCATCAGGTTCTGACTTCTACCTACAGCCTCTTTTATACAATCTACAGTTTAGTCATGTTAAAGCTCTTTGTGTCATTCTGGAGTTGTTTTGAACTTTTTAAATAGCGTTCATGTCAACATCCAAGTTGTGATTATGAAAATTCAATACTACATTGATTACACTGGCAAATATAGCAAACATACCCTTATTCCAGCCTGCCAGTTGTGAGGATTTGGTGCTTTTATTTGTCTTGTGTGATAGTAAACTGAATATTTTAGCATTTAAATCATTGGATGAACACAACAACTTGAAGTCGTTGCCTCGGGCTTCAGGAAGCTGTGATGAGCCACGTCTTTCTGACTTTTTAAAGACTAAAGGATTAATTGATTAATCAGGAAAAGAATTGAATAGATAGTAGTAGTGTTATATTATTGATGCAAAGTATTTTTAACCTTTTACAAGAACAGCTCTGTAGTCAAAACAGTTTTGAATTTGCCAGTGTTATAAACCCCCTCACTATATGACTCAAACGTTGCTTAACTCCTTTTGTGTTTTCACAAAATTTTAATAAAGCATGAAATATGATCTCTCTCTCTTTTCCTTATCTACATTCACCATCAATTTATGTGACACTCTCCACTTCCTGCCAAACAAATGCCTCATTTGTTTTGCTGGTATTGTGATTTTTGTTCTGCCACAAGTATTTAGCTTGTTACATGTGGAGCTAGATATGGTTTGAAACTGTTTGACATTAGTGCAGATATGATACGTGGGTTTTAATAACAATATCTAAGCAGTATTACTCATTACTAACAATATAAGGAAAGTCCTCAAATGTTGCGACTGAGAGTTTAAATCACATTTAGAGGAATGTGTAGAAAAAAAAAAAGAAAGATCTGAACAGACATTTGATACGTGTCAGTTTTCAATAATCTGTGTGTATGGACATATTTTAGTTGGTTCCCAGCCGAAGCTACATGTATTTCTATCACATATCACAGATTTAGTTTTTGTCATGTGTGAAGTCCCCCTCTTCCCGAGAAACACTCAGCACAGACACTGACACATTCCTGACGGCACAAGGCATAACTTGTTATGGAGGCTGTTCACAGGGCTGTGTTAAGGTGAATCCAGACACACACACTGGGCTGTGTGCACCGAGAGGGGCAGCGTTGATTTAGGGCATTACTCAGACGGAGAGAGAGAGAGAGAGAGGGGAAAAGAGAGAGAGAGTCTCCCCTGACTGCATTAGGAGAGCCTCCAGCCTTTGTGATTCCTTTTGATCAAATCTCTGTGAAAGATGAGTGTCATGCCCTCTTCCAGCCAGCTGTGAGGGGACTGCCCTGTGACTCTGAGGGGGTAGATGTGTGCGTGTGTGTGTGTGTGTGCACGCGTGAAAGAGCATGCACACCTCTATGTGTGCACAGGAGTGTGTGTGTGTGTGTGTTGTGCGCGCAGGCTAGGGAGGGAGCAGGCAGCTCCTGAGGTGAGAATGCCGAGTGGGAGGATCTCATTCCAATCCCCTGTGCCCAGTTTCAACACACACACACACACACACACACTCAGACACACACACACACTGAACATCTTGAGTAGTTTAGAGCCAGTCCACGGCAACATTAGAGGAGAGTGAGCAGAGGAGGCGTGTGCATGTTTATGTGTGTGAGTGTGTGTGTGTGTGAGTGTGCATCTGTGCAGTGAGAGTAAAAGCACAGTGACTACTTCTTCTCCTTTTGTGGAGTGAGTGTGAGTTGGTGGCTCGTTTTGTGTGTGTGTGCGTGTGTGTGTGTGTGAGAGAGAGAGGAGAGAGAGAAGCAGAGTACATGTGTGCCCGTGTTGTTGAAGGAGACGCTGCTGGGTGTGATGGCTCTTTTGCGTTAGTACTTGTGCGGACAGGAGAGTTGGAGGCAGTTGTTTTGTGGGACTCGCGGGGAATGGCAAACTCCACGGTATCCTTGGAAACATCCGACTAAATGACAATGGCTGAGGTAAGAGAGACGGCTTTTCACTGCTTATTCTCTTGTCTGCTCTCCGGCTCTCTTCACACACAGCGGCTGCACATGTTTAACAAAGACAAACTGGAAGCAGTTTTTGTAGATCGCAGTGACAGGCGGGAGTAGTGCAGACTTTTCATTATTAGCTGCGCTGATTAGGTTAGTACAGATGTCATATTTTATCATTACATACATTTTGCTACTTTATGTATTGCACTGCAAAAGAAGCAGAGTAAGGGTTTCTGGCTCATTGTAAAAGTAGAAATGTGTCACACTGATACACACCTTAACTTTGCTGTTCTGTGTTTTTATAGGATTTGTTGTTGTTGAAGTTGTCACATCGGGATCTGTAGCGCTCAGTACGATGTGGAATCTTTTGATACTAATGTCTGAACTGTATTGTATCACGACTGATACCAAAAGGATACTTTTTTTTTCATACGTTAACTTTTGAGGAAATACACATATTTTTCTATAAAACCTTGTTTTTTCCTTTTAAGAAAAAATAACCAAAGTTCTAAAATGTTTAATGTCTAAACACAAGCAACTTGTGTCTAAATAAAATCTTTATTTAAATCAGCAACTAATTCGCTGATCAAATAATAACTCAACTTTATGGTGCTTCACAATTTTTGAACAGTTTTCTTAGATGTTTTCAAAACTCATCTTAAACCAAAAAAAAAAAAAAAAAAAAAAAAGACAGTTTCTTTGACTTTTAATTGCTCCCAAACAAAAACCTTATCTGACTGATGAAGAAGTCAAAACGACCAGTCAGTGTGCACACAGATTGTCCTTACATGCCTTCCAAGAATCTAGAGACAACTCCCAACAACTCCCAACAAATAATAACACTAACTCCACCACAGACAAAAAACATACAAACTTTCCTAATGCTAGCATCTAATTATCTATTTCATGCTCTTTTGTTAAACTACTAAACCATTCTATTAACTTTCTATTCAGCAGTTTTATTTTATCGTGTCGTATTCTGAGCGCCACGTCTGCCTTTATCCTCAAACTCCTGTGACAAAAAGTATCATTCAGCCCATTAGAGGAGAGAGAAGCAGCCTCCAGTCCTTACCTGGGCCTGCACTCCATCCACCCGTCTGTCTGTCTGTAGTTTGGGGGGAAGCAGAGCAGCCCGGCCTCCTGTAGCCTCCTGGCTGCTGCCCACAGCCTATTGGAATGTAATTTAAGAGCAGCCTAATGTTTTGTTGCAGCCATAATGTAACAATTAGCAGAGCTGTCTGTGTGGTGGTGGTGGTAGCAGCAAAACACTCTCTCCTGTGTCTGTGTGTGTGTGTGTGTGTGTGTGTGTGTGTGTGTGTGTGTGTGTGTGTGTGTGTGTGTGTGTGTGTGTGTGTGTGTGTGCAAACAATGCTAAACAGTTGAAGGAAAAACAATTGTGGTTATTGGCTGCTACACAATTACTGAGTGTCAAACAGGCTGGAGTTTAACTTTCAGGATAAAACTGTGATGTGGAAAATAAGACTTCATGCAGATCATATACACTCCGAGGTTTATTCTCTTATTTTGAAATTTTTCTTTTTAGTTGAAATAAAAATATGAATGTCAGTTTTTGTTAAAAAGTTTGAGCTAATTGATTTGATTTCACATTTTTATTTATGGTGATGTAAATCTTGTCGTGTCACTTAGCAACTTTGACATGATCACTATTTTGAGCCTCGCAACACACAGAATTTTAAGGAATTGAGGACTCCGAAGATGCACTCATAAACCTGATCCAATGCTATAATTATATAACATTTTATCAGTGTTTTAAAGTCAAAGTAAATCAATAACTAACTGTTCATGCTAGACAAGTTCATCTCACTTTAAATATTGTGTGTTAAGTTGTTAAGTTCAGCCTTTATTTTACAAATTTCAAAATAATAAATACCTCCATAATAAATAGAATCTTAAAAATATGTTGTTGAATTATCATCAAGCTCTGTCATAATTTCTACCATGTGAGGTGTGTGTGTGGTTTTATCCCCTCGCATATTTTATGTTCCTCTAACAGGTTGCCTTTTCCATATTCTGATGAGTGAGAGGCCCAGCAATCCATGAAAGTGATTTAGATTTATTTGTCGTGCGTGTGTGTGTGTGTGTGTGTGACAGAAATGTGAGTAGAATGGCCCTCTGTGGCTTTCCTTTAACACACTCATGTCCTATCTCTTCATCCCTGCTGCTATCTCACTCTTTCCATCTTTTGTTTCCTCTCTCTACCTCCATCTCTTTCTGTGGGTGTCTCTCTGTTCTTCTTTAGTGCTGCAGGGCCCCGGGGCACAACACACACACACACACACACGCTCACATAAACGACGCAGAGCTAGGGCCCCAGCTCATCTTTACAGAGTTGCACTTTGTTTTGTGTGTATTTATGTGTGTGTGTGTGTGTCTCGGTGGTGGCGACTGCCGACCTCGTCAGCTTCATTAGGTTCATGATGGTCCATCCGTGAGAAGATGGGAGGAGGGGGTGTGCGTGTGTGTGTGTCTGCTTCAGCCTTTTACCCCCTTTAGCGTCTCCTCGGGCTGTGATCTGCCCCTCCTGGCCCCCCAACCTTACCCCCTTAACACCCCCAAACTTCCACATACACACACACACACACACACACATAGCAGCTACCCCTTGCATCTGCTCTGCGCTGCCACCAAAAGGCTTGTGAGGATTTGTCAGCCAGATGTGACAAGATTGTCAAGAGGCAGGCGAGGAGAGAGGGAGATCTGATATTAATCAGAGCGTAGCTGGGAGCCAAACTCTCTCAGACTCAGTGTACTAACATGTTCCCCTCATTTACTCCCTCTCCGAGCCAAACACTCCCTCCGAGTTCCTAACGGGGAGCCACATTCACCAGGAAGCCAAGCAAACTTTGGCTCTCCTCCTTCTCTTCCCCCCCCACCCCTAAGCTCATCTTTTTGTCTTTTTAAGATTTATTTTTTTTTCTTAAGGAAGCCAACTATTCTCTCATGGATATTCAGGTAAAAGATTTGCTACCTTTTTGTGTGGTTTGGTGTTGAAACATGTAGTGTGTTCCTGTGTGTATGTGCTTTCTTGTGATTGACTGCTGGATGAGTATGAAATAATGAGTTTTTCACGCTGTCTTTGGGCTGTATGGACTCTTAATAGGCTCAAACACAGCCTGTCACTACTTGCACTCGCACAGGCTTTTTTCTGGGTTTGTCTTCTCCTTTTCAGGTCCAACGCCATGTTAAAGAAGCGCTCATGTTTTTTTTTAAAAAAAGTGAATTTCAACAGCTATTAACTGACATGCAGTTTACTTTTAAAAGAAGCTGATGAATTAAAGCCAGACTGGATGGCTTTAAAGCTGAGAGTTTGTGTATAAAAGTTCAGTATTTCATTTGAAAAGTTGATGTAATCATTTTGGAGACGATCATAAGTAAGTGATTTTGATCTGGTGCTGTGTGTTAGAGTGCTTCCTCTTTCTTAGCGGAGTGACATTAAATCATAAGCTGAGGCGGGATCATGTTTCCTGCTGAGCAGCTCCACATTGTAACCTCACTTTAACTAACACTTGTCATCAATTAACATTTTACAACCTCGCTGTCACATACACAACCCGGTCCAAAGCGTGATTTATTCATGAGACTGTGTTCTATGCTGGTACAGCGCACGTACGCACGCACACACACACACATACACACACACACGCACACGCAGCCTGTGATCGGCAGTGGGGCCAGGTGTAGTCAGTGCAAGTTGCTGAGGTGGTTTTTATTGGTGGAAGTCGGTGTTATTAGCAGGCTATCTGAGCAGTACCAGGAGCACCGTCCTCCCACTAAATTCCTGAGTGTTTTCTGTGTGTTCTGGCTGGGATCAAATATTTATTTCTTCTGTGTGTGTGTGTGTGTGTGAGAGTGTGAATGCTTTTCTTGATTGCTGTGTTGCATTTATTTTAAGTAGTAGAATGTGTCCTTTTAAATATATATTTCTTTTAAAATTGAAGAAAGTTGCAACATATCTATTAGAAATATGTTGCAGAGTTTGCTCATTTAAAGGAAATTTAATTCCAAGTGAGAATGTCATGTGTCATTTTGTCTTTTAAAAGATGAAAAGCTACTTTCCAAGATATTTCATGCACATTTAAAAGAAGTAACGTTTTTGATTAATATCGATTGTTTAGTCTGTTAAATGTCAAAAAACAGAGGAAATGTCCATCACTATTTAAAAGGTGACTTTTTGTAATTGTTTATTTTGTACGACAAACAGTCCAAATCCCAAATATATGAATTATATAATGATATGGAACAGAAAATAAAACTGCAAATTGTCACATTTGAAAAGCTGGAACCCTGAATGTTTGGCATTTTTATTTGATAAATGCATAAAAATACTTAATGACTTAAGTGATTTAATGTTTGATTAATCATCAGCAGCTTGGAAAACTAAACATTATTCTTCTAAAGGGCTTATAACTGATCTATAACGCATTGGTGAATAACTTATTAACCATTAATAACGTAATTATTTCCATGAGTGCTGCACTCTAATTTTATGTGTCTGTACATTTGGGAAACGTTTTAGAAGCAACGTATCAATTTGTAAGTTCATGATCTTAAAATAGTGAGTCGCCAAATATCTTAAAGAAAAGAAAAGAAAATATCACAATAATCAAAATTGCTTCTGTCTTTCACACGGAGTGTCAAAGTCATGTCTTGCAGAGCACCCATTAAGGAAAAGCTACCTGTTTTCAACAAAATATGTATTTTACAAAGTGATCCTTTATACTTCCCGTCAGGAAAACTCACTTCCTTCATTTCCCCTGTGCTGTAATTGTCTTGTAAACTGATTAATGGCTGATAGTAAAATCTGATCCCCTCTCACTTGGCCGTCAGTCTCGCTCTTCCTCGGAGCCGCTGATAGCCCTGTTGTTATTCACTCTTTGGCACCAGCACCACTTGTTTCCCCATTGAGTGTCAGTTAGTGCCGGGCTGCTGCTAATTGATTAGTTTTCCACCGCATTAGGCCAACAAGTCCCTGTCCATCCCTGAACTGTCTCTGTCCAAGCAGCTGTTCACTTCTGCTGAGTCTCTAAAGCACCATGGCTATTCAGGACATATGGCAGGATTTTATTTTAAGAGCCAGAAAGGACTGTTTTATTTTATTTATTTCATTTTTTTTTTTTTTTTGCTCTATGAGGGATGTTACGGCTGTGGCTCAGCGATGGGATGGAGATGATGTTCCACTTAGACCAGACAGAACATAGCTGGATTTTTTCTTCTTTTTTTAAGGCCTAGAATGTGTACTGTAGTTTTCTTCCCTACATCCGAAAAAGAATCATTTTTAAGTTGCTAATGTCATGTCTGCATTAGTGTAGAGTGGAAAACCCAGGAAACAGCTGGGTTTGAATTGTTAATGATTCTAATGAAAGTGTCAGGTGAAGCCGTGCTCGTCCAACACAAACATCATCGGGGTCTCCTGCGTTTTTTCATCACTGTGTGTGTTTTCTCTCAGTGTGGAACGCTATTTCACACACACACGCAGGCACCTCCGAGTGTATGTTATCACTCAGGATTGGGTCGTCATGGTACACAGACGCTGTCTTTATGTCGTCTCTGCCTTCTCTTCTTCTTCTCTTCACCTCACACTTTTCTCTTTTCTTAACCTCACCTTCTCCCTCTTTAACCTCCCGTCATGGCTTCCATCAGTCCGTCCTACACAGCCTGACCTCTGAGTGTACAGTCTCTCAACCGAGATGCCTTTACAGTGGCTCTAACAAATAGACAGACATTGAAGGACAGATGGCTGGTGGCAGAATCAAAACAAGGAGTCAGAATATGTTTTCACATTAAAAGAAATGAAATGCTGAACATTTTTTTTTGCATCCAGTGACATACACACACAGATTAAGAGATTCAAGGCTAGATAGGTTCAAAGTATCAGGAGCAGAAAGTCACAAAATGTCTTTATAATGTATGATACAGTGGCAGATGGATATGTTTTTAATCCACCATTACTTTTCAAAATCATTAGTTTTAAGTAAATTGATGTTAAATTAATTATTTTGTCATAGGTTGAAAATGAACTTTCTCCTACATCTCTAAACAGTCTCCATATAAAAATGTTGATCATTTTGGTCGCCTTCAATCATTACTGTGAACTCACAGAAATAAGCATGACAAGCAGCATTAACCCTCCCGGAGCGCTCCATTCCATACTACACACTCATTCTGAGCAGATTTTAAATATATATAGTGTTCACAGTGGAATAGTGACAAAATTGAGTATATTCAAGAGAGTCAGTATCACACTAAAAAACACGCCAACACGTTTATCTCACAGCGAGATGCACAGAGGAAACGGTGGAGCTACTCACATCTGCGAAAAATGACAATAAATTGAGAATAGTGGTGAGACGGCACCGGGAAGATCTTGGAAAACAAAACAAAAAAAGTTTTAAATGTTGAAAAAAAAACATTTTGCTTTGTGAAGTGTAATTTTCAAAATCGCACTCTGACTGACGGCACACATTTAATACATTTCCTGACAGTGTAAAATAGCAAAGTATGCTAATTCTTTGTATAG